>NW_017386048.1:595658-678641 GCF_000237925.1 Schistosoma mansoni
TCAGTTGATGTAAACCTGACTGTGGATGTATCGACTAAATGTTTAATCTTCGTCAAGTTTTAGAACGAATAAGTACTTATTTGCCCCCAATAATAGTTGTCTTTCTTAACCTTAAGACGGTATTTGACTCTGTTAATCAAGAGGTTTCGTGACAATGTCGTTGAAAGGCTTACCAAAGAAGTACACTAACTGCTCATGTATGTTGGTATCACCGAGTGAGGAATGTTATAATTAGGCATAGACTGCGAGCTAAGGATGCTAAATCACTTGATGAGGTAATAAGTTGTCATCGGCTGAGATGATTGGGAAATGTGTTACGAATGCCCAACTGTTACATATTTCGGCGGATAATGCTGTCTAGTTTAGGATTAGGACGGAAGGAAACAAGGGGTGGTTAAACCAAAATATGGATTCAGGCCATGAAGTCATTGACTATCGTGCTGAGCCACGTAGTTAAGTTCAGATTACCTGGTTTTGGTCGGCGTGGTAACTGCGACTACCAGTATTCTCCCACGTTTTCCTTTTCGAGCCTTCTCTTCAATGTTTGGTCTATTTCGTCATCATTCCTACCATATTATTGTGATCGGTTTTGCCATTCGTCTTGCTAACTTCATCACGTTGTTCCTGTAACAACTATCGGGGGATAAGTCTACTTCCGATTGCGTCCAAACTATTGGCTTCTGTCATTCTTCGTAGGTTGTTCAAAACCCGAGGAGGATTGACTCACGAGGAACAGATTGGTTTTCGTTCTGGTCGAGGATGCATTGATCATATCTTCACCCTCCGCCAAATGTTAGAACACCGTCATACTTATCGCAGGCCAACAATCGTAGTGTTTCTTGATATCAGGACTGCCTTCGATTCGTTGGACAGGACTGTTCTCTGGGATTGTCTATTGAAGAAGGGTGTGCCTGAGAAGTTCATTAACATCTTAAAGGCCCTATATACGAACACCTCAGACAGAGTGAGGGCATACAACCACCTTCATCCCTTGTTCCATTCGAGCAGTGGGGTTAGACAGGGTTGCCCGATCTCACCATTCCTCTTCAACTTTACTATCGATGACGTTCTGGAAACAGCTCTGATGGATGTAAGTAATGGTTGTGTGGATCTGTTGCCTGGAGAACGACTTCTCGACCTTGAGTATGCGGATGATATTGTCTTACTGTGCAATAATGCCCAAGGCATGCAATCAGCACTTAATCAGTTGGCAATCAGTGTCCGCAGGTACGGCATGTGCTTTGCACCTTCGAAGTGCAAAGTACTCCTACAAGACTGGCAGGATTCTAATCCTGTACTCACCCTGGATGGTGAGCAGATTGAAGTAGTTGAGAAGTTTGTGTATTTAGGTAGCTATATAAGTGCTGGTGGTGGCGTGAGTGATGAGATTGGTGCACGTATAATGAAAGCCAGAGCGGCTTATGCCAATCTGGGCCATCTTTGGCGCCTTCGTGATGTTAGTCTGGCTGTAAAAGGTCGGATCTACAACGCGTCGGTGAGAGCAGTTTTGCTCTATGCTTGTGAAACCTGGCCTCTCCGAGTTGAGGATGTTAGACGTCTCTCTGTGTTCGATCATCGTTGTCTCCGACGGATTGCTGACATCCAGTGGCAACACCATGTTAGTAATGCAGAGGTTCTGCATCGTGTGTTCGGGCGCAGAGACGATAATTCAATTGGTGTCACCATCTTGAAACACCGACTTCGGTAGCTTGGATATGTTTTACGAATGTCGTCCCAGAGACTTCCACGTCGTGCATTATTTGCCGACTCTGGGACTGGTTGGAAAAAGCGGAGAGGAGGTCAGTGTATGACATGGTGTCGTGGTATGAAAGAAAGCTGCAAAGGGCTAGCTTCTGTTGGTCCTTCACGACTCCCTGGCTGGGGTCCGAGAGATGGTGCAACACAGCGGCTAGAGACGTTATCAGATATGACTCAGAATAGAAGCCAGTGGCGATCCTGCTGTAACTTTCTTTTACTTTCTTCATAAAGAGTGGTTCTAACTTTTCTAACTGAGTCTTCTGATTGTACATTTCAGTCCTCCTTATCTTTTCATCCCTTCTCTTCCTACTCTCATTATTTTGTGTGGCGCATATGTATCTGGTGCCCTTTTGTACCAATATATATGTTTAAATAAATAAATGCTAACTTCATCTTATGCTATTGCTATATGACGACTAACGACATTGCACATCTGTTCGAGGCACAACGTTAATGATGATTGAGTGGTGAACAAGTTATTTAATTAGGCCTGTTACCCCTTGTGGAGCTATCGATCAACAAATATATTCAGTAATCTCATTTAAAAGTTTGTCTTTAAATGCTGCAATATATTTTCGTTTTTAAAAAATTATCAATTATACGAATTATAATAATACAATCTCCCGATTAATTTCATTCTTTTGCAATAGAAATAAAGAAGAAAATACCATTGTAGACAGAGGTAAGTTATGTGTGACAGTTTCTGGTATTGACTAAATATTTTCTACATAGAGCACTGTGAGCTGTAAATCATTATTTACATAATCTTTAATAGTGTACCATACTTGCTACTGTTTTTAGTTCACCCTTTAAACATTTTGATACCAGGTTAAAATAATTCCTTAGAGTTGCATAGAGCAATCCAAAGAACCTTTAGCGTAGGGAAACTACAATTAATGTTTTCTACACATCTGATGGTCATTCTAAGATTGAAATATAGATTACATAGACTAACCACCTCTTTATGTGTATATGAATTCAAATGCTCTTGCGAAGCAAATTATATTGAGAGGTGTTCTAAGAATTTGTAAATTAGACGTGGCTTATTTTCGGATTAATAATTCTAATATATAATTGTATGAGCTTAAGAGAATTTATTGAGAATATTCTTCGTTCTTGTATCTGTGTTTTAAATATGGTAGGAATTCTTTGGCGAATAAAATATGATCAACCCATTGCATTGATGACACAACTAGTTCCTTGAGTGTAGTGTAAAGGTCATAGAGACGAAAACATCGTTGGAATTCGTAGGAAAGTTTATTGAGTTAGGTTAATAGCCTAAACTATTCTATAAATCATTACTCTGTAATCAGATTCATCTAAACAGATGAGCATTAAGATGTTATGCATTTTACCTAATCGATACATTCAATACTAATTTGAAAGAAATGGCAATAAACATTGTTCTCAGAAAGTTTGCTATTGATAAGCCTACAAAGGTCACAGTTTTGCGGATCATGTTGCAAAGATATTTAACCAAAGATCGGAGAACTTCTGAAAAGCCTAAGAATTCTACCAGTCGAAAATAAATTTTTGACTAGACCTAAAATGTACCTTCATAATTTGTCTTGTACGGAGCTAAACAAAGGAAAACTTGGAGTGGTAGCTCTGGGTCTTAAGTTTTATAGAACACGCAAGAGGAATTCAATTTTAAGACTTGGATTTCCAGATATCAGATCTAGTCCCGACCTCCGATCAAATAATTGAACATTTTAAACCAATTCTACTCTATTGTTTCTGTACGTTTAAAAACAGTGGATATAACTGATAAACCATTTTAATGAAAAAACACATAAAGGCTTTCGATGAACTCATTAAGAAGGAAAATTTCATGATTAAAAAGCCGGGTGAAGGAACAGGAACTGTCTTACTTAGCTAAGAACTGTATTGACAAGACTACCATCTTGACTGGTCACCTAAAATCCGAAAAACTAAATGACCAAAAGTGCATCAGTAATAATATAGAGAATAAACAGACCAGATCTGTGAAAAAGTTCAAATGACAACATAATTTCCCCAAATATATACGAAACAATAGGCCGATAGACACTCATTTACCAAGGTTATATGGATTACCGAATGTACATATACCGTATATCCCATTGAGACCAATTCTGGACATGTTCAGTTCCCCTCATCATACTGTAGTAAAGCTGTTAATAACCATTTTCGAGCCATTACACATATACCTAATGAAGGATGTATTCCAGTTCGTTGACAAGATCAAAAACAAACTAAAGAACAAACGATAATGTCCTTAGATGTAGCATCATTATATACAAATGTCTCACTCATGGAGACCGTCGAATATATCTGTGAACAACTTAGAGAACTAGAAATAGAGACTACAATCCCTCTGGGCATCGTTAAGGAAATTTTACCTAACTGTACTATGAACGTAAACTTCAAATTAAATGGTGAAATATATAGACGATTAGATGGCTTCGCACTGGGTTCACTACTAGGTCTCATACTGGCTGACATTTTTCTCACTAAACTAGAAAACGGTACAATGGCACGACTTATTGACAAGTGTTCATTTTCCTGTCGACATATGGATGATACGTTGTGAAGAACATACTAACAGAGTAGGAGGAGAAATAACGTCCAAACTAATCTTACAGGCTTCTACCCTAGAAATTTTAGGTGTGAAGAGCAATGAAACATCAAGAATATTCGTTATTCGTGTAAAGGTTATTCACTGTGTTTATCAGTATTACTCTTTTATTTTTACTTATCCCCATAGTTGGGATACATGGTATGTCATATGAGATCTTACGTCGCCGTGCCTTGCAGTATGCTCGTGAAATCAAGTATAGTCTTGTTCAACTCGATAGTGTAAATGAGAAAATAAAAACTATCAAAAACTACTCTTTAATTAGACCGTTAAAAGAAGTGAAAGTCTCAGTGGAGCAATTAAAAAGTCAGTTACAGGATATTTCACTACACTTACACGTTGATATTGATGGAATTGGACGAGTTGACGGTGTGTTGGAATCACGAATAAATTATCTGGAATATTTATCAAATGAACTTCAAAGTGAATTATTCCAATTGCAGGTTGGTTGTACATTAAATAGTATTGTGTGTTATTATTTGGATCTTTATAACAACTCTTCATGACTGTGACACTAGGCTGTTCGACCTATAGCGATTATATTAGAACTATCAAGTTATACTTACCCATTATGTTTGAACTAACGAACTACAGCTCTGCACATTTTAAGACTCTAATGCCCTGTTCACATTGGACTCGTTAATAGCATACGACAGCCATTACCTTTCGTCCTTAAAATTTGTGGATGCTTCTAATCCTACATAACTTTCCCCTAAATAAATGTGTGGAGATTGACAGCAGATAACCTTGAACACCTAAAACCATATTTCTAAATTTCACAATACAAAATTGTATTTTATGCTGCTTCCTTTGTACAGGTTGTTTAAAGACACTTACGTTGTTTCTCAGTATTGACATTTAATAGATAACCTATCACTCGGAAATTAAAGAGGATTATCTTATTCATCTACAAACGTAGGCTTATTGTTTGAATGGGATGCCAATCTTTTCGATTTGCGACCTTATAAGTACATAAGGTATTTCGGATCTGTGTTAATAGACAGACAGAATTTACTTTTTTGTTTCGTCTGTAATTGGTCAATTTTTCTGGGCCAATTATATTTATGCAATCTATTACTTTTTGGTGTTACGCAGATTGTAAACAATAGAATAGGACAGTTAACAGAGATTAACAAGGTAAAGAATCACAAATCACTAGTTAAAAGTCTCTAATTCAAATAAAAAGTTTAAGAAACAAATGGTAACAAGTCCAGAGAAGAAATTGAATAAAAATGTCTATTCAGAGCCCCAACAAACTGATGAATGTATCTAATGGAACTATCAGTTTACTTTTTTCATTGATGTAATGCATGTCATCAGTATTCAATCTCCGTATTCTTATTTCTAAGACGCTGTTAATCTTGTCTAACTAGATAAGAGATGTCGACTGTTAGGACCTTCACCTTTAAATACTTCTGTTACTCTAGTCATCCAGCCTCATTAGAGTGTTCTTTTAAAATCGATCAGTGGTTTATTGATTTTAGCTCCTGAATTTCATTTGTCGGGGGCTGATGAAATCTCGGAATATATTGAGAAAGCTTGCTTAGCTTTTGCAAATTTGCGTAGGAAAAGTGACTGTCTTTCAACCGTGGCGGAGGTACACTGCTCGTCACTCCGCTCTCTATTACTTTATAGCTTTGGGACTTGAACTAAGATGATGGGAGACAAGCAGTGTGATCCTAAGTAACGTCAAAGTATTGGTTGCGTATCGTCAGCAATGCTTAGATTATACGTCAAGTACCAGGTAACCATATCAAGTTGGTTGATGTTTCTGTGAGTTTTTATCGACTGAAGTGGTTAAGAAGTATGATCTAATCACTACCTTCCTCGATGTCCACTGATGGCTGCGATAGAAGTAAGTTGGGAAAAAAGCCAGAAGCGACCAAACCAAAATACAGTATCAGTCTCTAAAATCATTTACTGTTTGTTTTGGCACTTTTCATAGATCCAGGATACCTGGTTGGGGTCCAAATGATTAGTTAATTATTTGTTGTAACACTCGACCGTTGCCGCTACCTTGACGTGGTGGTCGGGCTTGCCTGTCGTGATGAACCAATCGAGCTATACTAGATGGAACAATCGTTCCTCAAGGTCCTACCATGCCAGACAGGTCGCTTGAAGAGCGGTAAGACTAAAAGCAGCAAACCCAAGGTCCGAAGGCGAAGTCGTACTGCTGACTGTACAGAGGTGTGACAGCAGTAAGGTGTTTCCTTCAGACAACCAGCATAACGGCGATGCTGCCTTCCCACAAGGAGGGGTGGGGTTAGAAGAGGTCGACCCTAAAAATGCACGCCTCGCCTTATCCCACGGATATCCGTCTCCGGCGTTAAGGTCCTTTGAAGAACGGAGCTAAGATGTCAAAAATCCTCCACAAAAACGCCGTGCGTGACCGGCCTCAAGCAGTTATCCCTAGGACTCTGCGGTCACGCTCCCAGGTCGTTAAGACCAACATTAATCCAACTTCCTTTTCAGGTCAATCACGAAATGCCCTTCCACGGTGTGGGCAGCCGGAAAGTGATATTAGCCCTCATACCCATAACTGCACACGAGACCAAGCTGGTTACATTCAAGTCCTTCCTACACCTAATAACTCTTTTATCTCCACGACTAACCCTTCTCACGTCCTTTTATCACCTCACATCGCTAGGGAAAACGGTTCGAGTACACGGAACGTTATTCCTGGCCTCTTGAAACCACTCTCTAAACTACATGTAGGAACTTTTAACGTCCGAACATTGTGTCAAATAAGACAACAAGCCTCCTTAGCTAGAACTCAGAACCGCTAGTGGTGATTCAGATACATTTATTGTTTATATTCCTGTATTCTTTCATACGTAACTCCTTTCCATTCCTTCAATTCAAGCCGCAATTTCAGTATTTAATCCCTTTCACCACCAGTGATATTATTATTACTTCGTCTCCTTTTATATTCATCTTGTTACTTTCGTTTTGTCAATCAATCAATCATATACAAAATAATAAAACTTCAAATAAATATGCGTCGATTGAAGTTTTTACGCCACATTAGCAAAATGAAATGAAATTATCATGGCGAATAACAGAACAGTAAAAGTATTTGTTGTGACGGGCCGTGTCCAAAATCTGATACTGATACACGGTGTACTACGTTTATTACTTTATTTAATTATTTAAACACATAAACATTGGTACAAAGGGGCACTAAATATGTATGCGCAATGCAAATCATTGGATTTGTGAGAGGTCTGGGATACTGTCTGGACGCCCAAACCGAAACAGGTGGTTTTCTTAAAGACCCACACCCCGAGAAATCTAACTAAATGTTTAATCCACAAGGCAGTAGAGCATCGTAAGGAGATGCAGTCCAATGGTAGCCGGTGACCAACGATTGATTCATACGCCATTTGTTCCTTCAGGATACTGGAGCCCATGTGCATCATTGGTTTGGAATGAGGGTTTTCCAACTGCCCGTGGGTGGATCCTCCGTCTCCACCAACCCGGATAGAGCGCCGGACATTCTCTTTTTGTTTTATCAATTTCATAAATAACATCCCTGGCCACGAGAAGGCAGTGAGTAAGGCCTCTCTTGCACTGACTGTATACGCGTGGCCATGTTAGAACCTTTTTAGAGGGAGAGAGAACTCTCTCCATCCTTGGCCATACCAGGACATTCGGGGAGCTAACCTCCCAACTGACTACTTGAGTGAGGGCATACGAGTGGGCGACAAAGTGTATTGGGCTACCGAATAAAATGCACAAATACTCATTGATATGCATACCACTTTAATCTTTATGAAACTGATCCATTTCCTTTTTCAACGAAATGTACTTGTCCTTTAGGTCACTTCTGATTGCCATCGATTGACCTTTTGATTGGGCCACTACTGATTGGCTCCCCATATCAGTATTTTAAGTATCAGTTGTAGGTATAATAGGAAAAATTAAGTATGATGACAAAAAAGAGTATAAGAAGATTTCGGGATTCAGAGTCTGAGATGAAACTGAAAGTTGAATACATCTTTGCTATTGCGATTGGTTCCATGCTATGTTATTCAACATCATTAAATACTGATCGCGGTTATCATGTGGACCTCAACCAGGTATTCTGCACCTATCTACATGGCTTAGTACATTAATCAATGACTTCATGGACTGATACCATGTTTTGGTTTGACTGGCCCTAGCGATTATTATTTATTATGTCAAGGATCATATGATATATCTAGTAAAGTATGAAAGATTCGAATTTGTATCTCATTGTTAGGAAATTCTGTACAATAATTTATGATTTATATACTAAGATATTTAATTGATGAGGGTTTATTTATAGTCTGTTGGGGGGGATCAAGAAAACTCGAAAAAAGCCAAGAAAGGCCCTGAAAACGCCGAGAAGCATCTTATTCAATCAGCGTTCACTAGAAGCTTTGTCAGAAACATCTAGAAAGTGAATAGTCACGTGTAGAGTTTCTGATTGGATGATTACTTATACTGTTACTATGTTTAGTAGCATTCCAGAATTTTCCGGGAACCCAAGGACATCAAAAATACTGTGAAAACCCTAGACTTTCTGTACATGAAGAAACCTTTGGAGTAAAGTGCTTCTCGCATATTTTGCGTCTTTTCTTTCGTGTTCAAGTCGCTGTGTGGAATTGGCCTGAGGGTTACTAGAAGAGCTTAGGAACCGAATCTAGCGTTCAATTAGAAGACTTATGATATCCCAATTCACGTATTTTGTAATTGTTTTTTTTACAGAATCCTTCAAGTTGTACAAAGGCTAAATATGTGGTTGCCTCGTTAAATAGACCTTGTGCATTCGGTTGTAATGCACATCACTTAATGCATTGTTTTCAAATGGCCTATGCAACCGGGCGTACATTAATCCTGGATCCTACGGATGGGGAGGGATACACACAATGGTGGATGAAAAATTTTGTGCCATTATCTCAGAAATGCAGTATAAATGATATTCAGTCGAATATCCATTCTGATTGTAAGCTTTTTCTTAAGAATATTCATAAATCCAGTGTAGTCTTGCTGCTCTTCATTTATCTTAAGAATTATACTAGTGTGATGTGGTGCGATAATATCCATTTTGTTTGACGTCAATACACGAAAGATTTTTTTTCTACAAATAACTTATATGTTTACAAATGACATCTTTCTTATGACTCACTCAAACCTGCTACGCCTTTTGAGCTCTAGGCTTCTGAAAGAGATCTCCAAATGTCTCTGTCATGGGGTCTTTTACCCAGTTGTCCCGAAGTCGTATTAATGATTTTGGTGTCTTCTTCCAGTTATCAGTGCCATGTATTCTTTAGTCTGCTTAATCTCCTTTATCGATCTCTAATTTGGGCGTCCATTGGGTTTTCTATTTGGTTCAACAACAATATTGATAACCTTGTCTGGTGCTGAAAGTAGTATGATACTTCTATAGTTTTCACACCTATTAAAATCTTTTTTGTTTCTTATCTTAATGAGGTTTCCCTCCTTCCATTCTTTCTGTACTTGTTCTTCTTCCCAGATCTTTCAGGAGAGAATATAAAATATTCTTGGAGCTAGCTCTACATCTACTAGGTTCTCTGTAGTGTTGTCCAGTGAAACTCAAGTAGCTTTGTGAACAGATTTACGGGGGTAAATGCTGCTACCTAGGACCATGTCGAAGTACAGAAATTCACTACTGCCTGATTCTCTTTTCTTTTCCTCAGTCTATGTCGCCTCATGATGTCTTTATATCCGTTGTTGTCTACCCCGTCTTTGATGATTAGGTCCTCCATCTGGATGGCACGTGGATGGAAGCTTTATAAAGTTGTCTTTTATTATCTTTGCTGCCACCATTGGTGTTAAGTATGAAGTACTGGGAGACATTCATTGTAATCTTTTCATTCTTCGTTTTGAAGTATACTTTGATGATCCTGAAGTCATGGGTCTCTTATTCTATGGACACTTTTAGTGCTTCTTTGGAGGGGTTCAGTGCCAAATCTTTTTATTTGATTTATTCTTTATGACGAGACTACAGAATCTTTCTTGTTCAGATTATTTTTAATGAGTTTCATTTATTTCAAGCAATACCAGATTGTATTTTCTCATTTCTACGTCTATTGGGATGAGCCTACAAGAGTGGCAGGGTTCTAATCCTGTACTCACGCTGGGTGGTGAGCAGATTGAAGTAGTTGAGAAGTTCGTGTATCTATATAGCTGCAAAAGTGCTGGTGGGGGCATGAGTGATGAGATCAATTCAGAGCCAGAGCGGCTTATGCCAATCTGGGCCATCATTGGCGCCTTCGTAATGTTAGTCTGGCTGTAAAAGGTCGAATCTACAACGCGTCAGTGAGAGCAGTTTTGCTCTATGCTTGTGAATCCTGGACTCCGAGTTAAGGATGTTAGATGACTTTCTGTGTTTGGTCATCATTGTTCAAAGGATTGTTGATAACCAATGGTAACATCATGTTAGTAATGCAGAGGTTCGACATCGTGTGTTCGGGCACAGCGACGATAATTCATTTAGTGTGACTATCTTTGGATATCGATTGCTGCGGCCTGGACATGTCCTACGGATGTCGTCTCAGAGTTCCATGTTGTGCATATTTGCCGGAGCTGGGACTGGTTGGAGTGGTGGTCACTGTATGACATGATGTAATGGTATGGAAGAAAGCTATACAAGACTGGTTTCTGTTGGTCCTTCACGACTCCCTGGTTGGGGTCCTAAAAATGGTGCAACATAGTGGCTAGAGACGTTATCAGACATGGCTCAGAATAGAAGCCAGTGATGATCCTACTGTAGCTTTCCTTTACCTTCTTCATAAGAAATGAACGTAACTTCTTTAAGTGAAAGAATTGTTTCTGGTTGTATTTTTGCTAGCTGAACTGTCTCATTATTATTATTATCATTTTTATTTTTATTATTTCACTTATTGTTTGTTTGAATCTTCCCATTGATGCTTAGGACTACAACTGGTCATTCTCTTATTTGCATATGTGCATACTGTGCGTATTACCTCGATATTGCCTTAATTCACAAGCATTATAAGCTGAGTGGATAACGCGATGGCGTTTGAAGCGTAAGGTACTGGGTTCGAGTCCCAGAGTAAACATCAACTCTGAGATGCAGGTACATCCAGCTGACGAGTCCCAAATAGGACGAACCGCGCGTCCTGGATTCCATTGCTAGTCACTATCCATCTTTGCTTATTATTATTTCGTTCTCCTACATTAATTTCTGTCCGTTGTTGTTCTCCTGTTTCTTATAAGCGTTTTACATCCTCTGGTTCTTCACAACTTCATTGTTATTGTGTGGCACATGTGTATTTGGTGTCCCTTTGCGTTTGATCATTTATGGGTATAGCTGTTCAAAAATTAGATTGGTGAGAAATGTTTTCGTTAATTTTTCCCTGACTTTTTCATTCGTAGTTTCTGCTGGAGAGGCATCTAATATCTATCAAGCAATTGAGTGTCCGCGCATAGATGCAGTAAGCTCTTCATTTGATTGGGTCCCTCCAGCTGTTCCAAGCCATTTGAGCAAAATACTTACGCGTTTACATGGTGCCCCATTTGTGTGGTTCATTGGTCAGTTGGGTAAATTTTTAATGCGTCCAACGTTCAACTTAACTGAAGAATTTAAAATATTCGACAATCAATCTGATAATCCAATTGTTGGTATTCATGTCCGACGTACGGATAAAGTGAGTTTATGTACTCTTATTGTATAGTTTTTCATTTTCATTTACTAAACTAGTGTGACGATGTGATTATTTACGGTTCTATTTGTGAGTAAAATTACACATCATTGAATGAAACTACTAAATAATCAAACATAACTCATATCGATGTACAAGTTTCCCTAGCCATCTTAGAGTTATTTGACTACTGGAGAATCACTTCAATCTCATAGAACCAATCTAATCTGTGGTATACTGAGAAGGATTCAACCAATATGGAGAGGTAAGGCCAGGTAACTTAAATAGTATAGCAAACTGTGAACGGGGTTGTTATATCTCGAACTTAGATTCTTAGTATGTCGCGTATAACTTGAGCACTCGAACGCTAGAACCTTCCCAAGTCGCAAAATGAGAAGACAGAAGACAAGTGGAAGGAATATTATTCCGAACAGTGTTAATTATGGTACAAAAATTTCAGGTATTTATAGTTTTTGGTAAAAACGGAATCATCATTTTAGTTATCCAACCCACACACAGAGGGTAATTAGCATTTGTCCAATTGGGAAGCTACACGTAGTGGTTCTGGAATATTCTTCCAAAAGCTGATTAGATGAATAATGTGAAACATGTGGACCGTCGTCACATGGGTGAAATAACTTTTATTGAGTAACATATATCTGGAGACTACCAATCATCCCGGACCAGATCACGCTCTTTTAGAAGCACGTACTTGTCTGCATCTTACTGAATATAGAAAAGCCACAGCAAGTTAACCTTTTAGAGTTCAGCTGAATCATAGAAAACGTCAAGAATATTTTTTAGGAAGAACTAGAAAAGTAGTTAGTCAACCGTGAAAGTGATATCCAAACAGCAGTGGTATCAACCAGTAATCTAAATCAAAAGGTTTGGACGTCCTCTACTGAACTTAGAAATGCTGGGAAACTTATTCTGTCTGGCTCTGAACACGACGAAGAGCAGAAGCAACTTGAACGTAAGCTGATAAAAAGCTTAAGCAATGATCGTGAGCAGTAGTGGGTAGCGAAAGGCAAAAGAGTTCGAAAAGGCAGTGGTAATAGGCAACAGTAGACAATTAATCAAGCGTCAATTAAAAAGGTATTAAAAGTTCGACTGTTAGTGAGACTAACTCGAAAGAAGGTGGGACTATTATTCAATTTTATTTCAGGATATTGGATCGATGGTCAAAATGATTCAAGTAACAGCTCAACTGGACCTCAGACACACAATCTCTATTATCTTCAAGCAACTTAAATGGCGAATCGGCATACATATTCAAACTCTTAATGGAGTTGGAGAAGATGTGGGTAATCTATAGCAGGTGATAGCAGCAGGTCTAGTTGAATTAACCCCGAGAATCTTCAAGGATCGAAGTCCAGTTTTAGCAGTTACGTTGAATGAGATCTTAGCTAGAATTTATCAACTGGACGTGATTCCATCTGACTGGTCTCAATTGCTGGTCGTCGTAGTCTACAAAAAAGGACAAAAATGTTTTTCGTGACAATCATAGAAGAATCAGACTAATATAGTGCCTAAAATATTAGCTTCAATAATATTCCAACGCTTAACCAAGGCTCGGGAAGAGCAAACTTGAGAAATTCAGTCTAGTTTCATACCTGGACGTGGATTTATAGACCGAATACTTACTTTTCGGCAGGTTGTGGAACATAAAATTACTTTTTGACGTCCGACTATGGTTGTATCCCTTGATCTTAATTGCGTGTTTGACGCTGTTGGTCATGAGTTTTTGTTGGAGTGTCTGTCATTGAAAGGCGTACCAAGGAAGTACATGAAGATTGTTCTGAGTCTCAACCCAAACATTACTGGTCAACTGTCATCGAAACTGATAGTTTCAAGTGGTGTTCGTCAGGATTTTCCGCTTTCCTCATTTTTATTTAACTTCATCATAGGCATCCTTTGGGAGATAACACTCATCTTCTAACATTTTAGTGATTGATCTTCTACTAGCATATTTATTTGTTGACTTGGAATACGCAGAAATGTTGTTCCATGACTGCCCTGTATCAACTCTTGAATTATTGATAGGAAGTCAAGTAGTTGAGCCACCGCTGCACTTATCTTGAGAGTTTCATGAGTCTCATTAGACTGGTGTCTAACAATATCTACGCACGGATTCAAAAAGCTCGATTGGTTTTTGACAATTTGTGTCACTTGCAGTGTAGGCGAGCTATCCGTTTGGTAACCAAAGGGACGAGTTTACTGCTGAACATTTCTATCCGTTTATATGTGGGTGTGAAGTATGCCCATTAAAAATAGAGGATATTCTTAGGTTACTAGCATTCGATATTAAATTTCTCCCATCCCCGTCGCCACTGTTACGTCTGGCCGATTGTGAACGCTATATTCGCTTCCCTAAGCTAGTTCCGTACCCCCGAGCTAGAACTATACACCGACTTGAAGACCAGAGAAAAGGCACAAAGTGTGAGGGAAGCACTTTACTACAAGGTTCCTTTATGTACAGAAAATACAGGGATTTTACAGTAATTTAAGAGACCTTGAGTTTTACTGAAAGTTCTAGAATACTGCTAAACATAGCAGTGTGTTAATCAGCCAATCAGGATCTCGTTATTTTAGTAACATAACTTCACACAACTTCTAATTATTCGCTGATTAGTTGGGGCTCTTTATGAGCCTCTGGAGGCTCTGTTAGAGTTCTCCGGAAGCCGACTCAACAGAAGTATTGCTTTGTGTTTCGAGACCACCAAATAAGGAGTGCTGGAGTTGGGGATAAGGAACTTGATAAAGAGGGGGGTTCAATTGATGAAACAAATCTCCACCGACTGAGGTTATTGTTGCATGTGTTACGTATGGCCACCCATTGTCAATCTCGACGATGTCTAGTGTAGGAGTAGGTTTGAAGAAAGCTAGTTGCGAACAGATCAAAACGTGACACTAGTCTGTGAAGTCATTGACAATTGGTCTGAGCATGTAGGTAGATCTTGACTGCCTAGTTGGGTTCTGCGTTATTATCACAACCAACGGTTAGGGACTTTGGATGATATGACTCAAAATCGTTCGCAACTCCTGAAGGGCATCCACTCTTTGTTTTCCCGTAGATTCCAAATTTCTAAATTTCACATAATTTCTTATTTCACTCACTTCTTGTTTTCTTCTAGAATTTGAATCCTGAAATCACCGTACATCTATCTTGTTTTTAATATTGCTGGTACTGTTATTACTTCGAATACTCTGAGATTTGTCTTGAAATAATTTTGTTTCACTGTGCTAACATGCTATGTCAACTCAAACCGATTGACACATGTACCAGGTGCCACATTGTGCTTAGTTGTTTCGCCTTCAGATATTTCTCAATTTACTGAGGAATTCAAGTAAGCAACAATCAATCTTTCGGTCGTAGGTTAACATTTGACCTATTCGTTGGTAGATAACTACCATAGTTCGTGCACAAATTACTTTATATGAACCTTAATGAATACGAAAAAGCATTGTTTCGTCTAACCCTTTCGTGATTTATGTTGAATGAATTATTAAGTTAACCCTTTTCTTAACCATTTCTTTTTCTTTTTGTACATTTGTAGATAAATACTGAAGCGAGTTTTCATAGTTTAGAAGAATATATGACTGAAGTTGAAAGCTATTTCCAATTCATAGATGCCAAACGTCAAATGATGTCTAGAACTAAAGTAAGTGATTAAGCATAACTTTTCATGTGTATGCAGTAACTGTTCTATTGTAATCAGATTCATCGAGAAATGACTTCAATTTGTCTACTGACTATCATGTGGATACATCTGCGAGTAAAGGCTTCCTGTTATAGCAATTTGCTTGAGTGCCCTGTTTGATATATGAAGTTATAAGACCGCCAATCAGAGAGCAGTGAATTATCGATCAGAGCAATAATACACAAAATCGTATGAGCAGTCTTAAGTACTTATCAGTCTTGCTTTCTGCCTAGCCCAGCCAGTTAAGTCCAGAACACCAATAGCAGCCTCTGCAATATGAATCATTATTCTCAAACATACTGAGTTTATATACCAAACAGACTGACCACATCGTACAAATAAAATAGGAAATAACATTTGTACAAGATTTGGCCAAATGTGGCTGTGAATGTAGGAGGCAGCAATTAATAGACTAGGGATAACTCAGGAATGGTAAATCGTATAATAATAGTCTATAGGTCAAAATAAAGCTCATGATAAGGGGAACATGGATATGAATAGTTTAGTTATTTAGCGATTATACGATAAAAAATATATGCATAATCTTGGTCCATAAATGGATCCCAAAGTAACCATTCACTATTGTTATCGGGATATAACACGATGTTCTCTGTATCAGAAATGGTAAACTTTTTTTGAGGTATCGAAATTCCTTAACATATGGATATACCTAACGTGGTTTGTAATCAGTCACGTTTTCTATGCATTGTGAAACGAGAAGTGTTTCTAGTGTTAATTAACTTCTGGTTTTTTTTATCTTGCATTTCATAAATCCTATCGATTAGGAATGGAGAAATGATATCAAATCACCGTTTCGTCATAATGTATATCATCAATTGAAACCAGTAAAACGACGTGTTTATATAGCTACAGACGACCCTAATATATTTGATGAGGCTAAATCAAAGTATCCCAATTATACATTTTATGGTGATCGTGGACGTGCTGATTCAGCTTCTCTTTTCAGAAGAAAAAATGAAGATTCTATTATGGGTGTAGTAACTGACGTGTTTGCTTTATCAAGAACAAATTATTTAGTTTGTACTTTTTCTTCACAGGTAAGTTAAATTTCTTGTTTTAATGGTGATCATGCTAACTTGTAATCTCTTGTCTGTGATGTGAAATTCGAACCAGCTTTGTCTGAATTCCGATCATTTCTTGATCCTACATTGGTCATAACTGACTCAACTTCATAACCTTCGAGTTAGACTCAAATTTTGTGATGTTGCGAGCCAAAAATTGCCTGAGTAATATAGGTTTATGTGTAAAGGGGATAAGTGATGTCGTTCTAAGTAAAGTCGAGATAAATTGCTGACTATCTTCGTGATTTGAAATCGAAATACTACAGAACTTCTTTGAATATGTATTCGAAATGTTGACTTGATAGATAAATATGATTCTCTTGGATTCGGAAATTACTTCTTGCTAGTTTCATTCAGTGTTACAACCTCTGATACATTTTGATATGCATTTAGTTTCTGATATGTCTGTCAAAATAAACAGATTTTACTGTTTATTTATGTGGGACCTATCAGATCGGACTGTAGGGTAGTAGAACAGTAGTACTGATCCAGTTCGAGCACCAACTAGTTCGCCTAAACTATATATCTAGTACTAATGATTTTCAGCTAACCTTTGAAATACTAAATGTGAGATAATAGCCGAGAGTAACACTAATTAACTATTGAATCAGAACTCAGTTTCCCACATTCGCTTACCCGATAGCCAGAATAGAGAACAACTCAGCAACCAGATGGTATCTGATTATACTGTTCGAATTTATGAAATCTTGACCATACGTTAATAGAGTTAGGGAATTACAATATGGACATAACTGTGCCATAAATACAAGAGAACTGAGTGGTTGGTTGTTTATAAATTAACTATAATTTAGGAAACGCTAAAGGATTGATGTATCAAACTGATTATTTACTGTTGACTTATAAGTTCTTTTTACAAATATCTTGACACTTTTTATGGAAGATTTAAAGCCAGAGGGTTAGCATGTAGCCGTTTCACAAGAGAATACTGACGAAAAGTACTAAAGGTAAATTCCAAAGCTTGTTTACCTCGTATGATAAATAGTTGAATAGCCGCAGATACGATAAATGTGAAGTACTGAATTACATTACTAGCCATCAATCTATATATTATCAACAGTCATTTTTTGTAGCTATCCCTCTATGAATATTCTTGCTTTTTTGCTTTCGACTACTTAAAATTAGGTCAATTTAACATGTTCATTTATTCTTTGAAGAAGTAGCCTACTCTGAGTTACGAAACTTCGGAAATTTAAAAAACCTAATTTTTCTACTCATAATCAGTGAGTCAGTCAGCTACAACGTAGGACCAGGCACATATATGCATCGGTCCAAGTTTCCATATCTCGTTAGCACAACAAGATGAACACCGAATTGATAGAAGTAGTTAATTTAGTGGTGGTAATATATAAAAGATAGGTTGTATATAAGGATATAGTGTAGGAAGACAGATATGAAACAGTTTTAATCTGAAGGTTTAAGGGAAGATAAAGAGTGTATACACCTACGCCATTGTGATCGATTCTGAGGCATGTCACCTAGAGTCTCTAACCATTGGTTACGATAGTCACGCGGATTCTAACCAAGTAGTCTGCATCTGCCAACATGGCTCAGGCTAGAAGTTAGTGACTTTGTGGACTGATGCCACGTTTTGGTTTGTCCGTCCCTCACTTTCTTCCAACCATCGGCAATACTAGTCAGAATAGCGCGTCATGGTAATCGGTGCTCAGGTATACGTAACACGTGGCCTAACCATCTCAGTCGATGGAAATTCACGACTCCATTAACTGATTTACCATCATTCCCTAATACACTGTGTCTAACCTCACTATTACTTACCTGGGAATCTGTGGTCAAATACTAGTAACTTACGAGTATCTTCTATTCTTAATGGCCATGTTTCACTGCCGTAAAGTAGAACAGAGCGAACTGCAGCTCAGTATACTACTTTCATTAATAACGATCTAATCAATCCTCCATTCATTTCAAATTACCAAGTCCAACCTTGGTAATAACACCTATTCTTACTTTATTCGTTTATTTTAATAATTTACCTTCAATCTCCTTTCCATATTTTTTGTCCGTTCTTTCTTATAATAGGTTTGTCGATTAGCTTATGAATTGATGCAGTCTAATCATTTAGAATTAGGTGATGCAAGTCAACAATTTCGTTCATTAGATGATATATATTACTTTGGTGGACAACAATCTTCACCATATGAAACAATAATATCAGATAAAGAAAATGATTTATCTCCTGGTGATTTAGTTCACTTTCATGGTAATCATTGGAATGGTTATGCAAGAGTTGAAAAGCTGAATACTAATCGTAAAGTAATGGCACCAGCATTTAAATTTTCTTCAAGATTATTAAGTGCTCCTATGATTGGTGCCCATGGAAATCGATCTGAATTTACTTTTGATTATAAATAATTGTTTTTTTTCTAAATAGAAATAATTTTCTTCTTTCATCATCATCCTCATCTTCTTCTTTCTCTGTACCACTGACTTACTTATTTATGGTTTTATATTTGAAAACACATCGAACCTCATCGTTTTATTGTAGCGTCAATGCTCTCAGCTAAAGGTTTTGTTTTTACAGATCAAGTTGAAGCTTATCTATCTACATATGCCAAGTATTGTAGAGCATAGGCTTCTCGAAATTCATTGTATCCAACCGAATTCTTATACACATATCCTATAGTCTCAATGTGATATATAAATATATTGATTGCATAATTGTATGATTGGTATTTGTTTGTATTTTTATTGTTTATAAAAGATAAAAGACAACATTGTATCGTGTATGTACACACTACTCATGGTGTTTTGTCAGTATCTGTGTTTTTTATCGCCTTTTTAAAAAATCTGTCCGTTCATTTCACTACTTTGATTTTAATGGAAATGTCAAACAACTTCATGAAAGATTGGTATGAAAGTATGGTATTTCTTTATAAGCTAAGATGGATGTGCGTTTCGTCCTATTTGGGATTCGTCAGCTGGATGTACATCTGCATCTCAGAGTTGACGTTCACCCTGGGACTCGAACCTAGTACCATTCGCTTCAAACGTCATCGTATTGTCCACTTAGCTACTGAGTCCTGATAGCCACTTGCTTGTGCAATGGAGTGAAGTTTAAACGCACTTGGTATTGCTTGTTTGAAACTTTCCATTGATGTTTAGGACACTTATTGTGCGTATGGTCTCGATATAGCCTTAATTCTCAGCAAAGATAGATAGTGGCTGGCAGTGTAATCTAGCACGTGTATCTCGTCCTATTTAGAACGCAAAGTATGCACGTATGCCAATAAGAGACTGATCAATTGTAGTCCTAAACATCAATGAGAAGTTTCAAACAAACAATATCAAGTGAATTTACAGTATTTCTATTTCTGTGGTTAGTGAAATTCGTCGCTGCTTCTTTTTTTGTTTCATGACTTATTTGTATAGAGTGAAATTTTGCCGAAGGAAAGACAGATATACAATCCATGTGTCTAATGTTTGACTGAGTCTTCTTGTCTATCATTCTCTCTTCCTTGTTGTCCAGATGAAAAATATGCTGATTTAATGTGGAAATATGTCAGTTTAATATGAAGTAGAGCAATGTCCTTCCCAATGCTCTCGATCTTCATATGTGAAGGGATTCAATTACTTCACGTCTACTTGAGGTTTGTGCTGATCATGTTATTCAGAAGGTCTATGAGAGCTCCATGATTAGATTATGCAGTCCAGAGAATGAAACTCCAGTGAAAGAATCCACCTCAGCTACGGATCTTCGCCATCTCACAATCATCTCCTGTTATCATTATGGGGATAACAGGGTACACTAAACGAAATTACTGAATATGTTTTCTTTTGCAGTGAAGTCGGTAAAATGTGACATGTCAGATCTGTGATTTATCGTTCGGTACATTAGATAGTGATATGGAGTGCCAATAACAGATAGCTTTTAATGTTTGGAAAGCTGATTGAATATAAATATCACGTTAGTGGGACTCGATGTTAAAAATCGCAAAATATTTGAATTAAGATGCCGAAGTGCGCCTACAGAGTAGATTGTTAGTATAGACACCCTATAGAGCTTTACATACAACAAGCCACCAAATAAGTGAATCAATCTAGTGAAGTAGTTTATAGAGTAAAGTGTTTTTGCTGATTAGTTTTTGGGCTTCTTATGAACTCAAGTGAAATAACCAACACACCAATTGATGCTAAACAGAAGGGTTGTTTGTGGATATTATAGTCATTTTAATAGTTGAGATCATGAGTCAATTGAAGCTAGACCACCATAGAAAACCTGGAAGCACTATAATATCCACAAATACCCTTCTGGTATTAATCAACATATTCTCACTAGTGATTGGCTTCAAGAGGTATTTCCTGGAGTTCAAGTGAGAAGCAGTGACCAGTGGAGTTAAATCAGGTCTGTTGTGAGATAGTAACCCACTGAAGACAATGGTGGGTGTGTCGTTCAATTTCGTGGATCGGTTGAAGTTAGATATTGGCAATATTGGGTGGCGGCTCAGTGGTCTAGAGGTTAAGTGCTCGCGCGCGAGGCTGATAGGTCCTGGGTTCGAATCTCGCAAGGCGAGATCGTGGATGCGCACTGTTGAGGAGTCTCACAATAGAACGAGACGGCCGTCCAGTGCTTCCAGGTTTTCCATAGTGGTCTAGCCTTAATTGACTCATGATCTCAACTATTAATGCTCATCAATCAAATCCGCTGCATATGGGTGATGGTATAATAACGTTTCGGTGTTGCAGTGATATCTTCATAGTTTCATGATGGCCTTCCACAATACATAGTAACTGTCATGCAACCGAAACTTCTGGAAAATAATTTTCAATGAATAAACAACAAGGTGAAACATTTTTAAATACACTTTAATACACCTACTAGCGTCACTGTGATATCTCGAGATCAATCACCGTAAAAACTGTTAAACTAATACTATAATATACGTCATTATTTCGTGTGTGGTCAAATCACAAAAGTGGGCATTAGAAAATATTTGTGAACTTCGAACGAAGTTATCTGGATTCAACCTGCTATGAGATCCCTGTGATGTTCAGCTTTCACAGTAAGACAAACATGTGGTGTGCTGATGTTTTCAGATTGAGACTATGTCAACTAGAGTCTCTTTCAACTACCAACGTTCAACAAATTCTTGACCATAGCAAAATTCCAACAACCTATATAATCAGTAAATGATCCCACAGACATGTATCTGACCAGCTAAACTTACCTGAAGGTATAATTATTTCAGAAATTGATGTTCGCAATATAGAGAATTTGGAAAGCCATGAAGTAAATCTCAAAATGTAGAACTAAGAGCTTTTATTCAATGCCTGATTAAACTGTCTTCTTCTTAGCTATTACCCGCTGAATTATGTAGTACTGGAGTTTTCGATTTAAAAAATTTCATCTTGAAAGTATGATATGCAGTTCAAGATAAGAATTTGTAATACTCAACGTACACAAAGGAAAAAGTAACATTCTCAAATATAACACAGAGAATACCAACCTAATCACACTTGACGTAGGAGCCGTAGAACAGATGGAAAGTTTCACGTATCTGGGCAGCATCATCGGTGAATATGGATGATCTGATACAGACGTGAAGGCGAGGATTGGCAAAGTTGTAGATGGCGTCGAGTCTCTATTGACTATGATCACCACTACAATAAGATTACGCGCCCGAAACGACTTGGTTCCTTCTCTAGCTCGTAAACCAGAAGGCTGTACCTGGTCCAGATAAGATATATTTATTGGCGATCTCGTGGTATCGAAAGAATACGGAGACATGCCAACGAGGCAGAGCACAAGAAAGTTCGAACGGACAAGATTGACAACGGAACGAGAAGTGATTTTCATACAGTTAAACAAAATCGAGTACAGTAAAACAATCACTGGTACAATTGGTTATAATAATAATTATTTCCATTATACCAATCGCGTTCTCGTCGAGAAAAGCAGGTCATTACAAAGTAAGGACAGCATTCTTACAGTTGAAGAACATATGCAACCCGAAATAAATGTCAACTAATTTCAAAGTGAGAATCTTCAATACGAACGTCAAGACTGTCCTACTGTACGGATCTGAAACGTAGAGAACTATCACAGCCATCATCAAGAAGGTACAAGTATTTATAAATGTTTGTCTACGCAAAATACTCAACATTCACTGGCGGAATACCATCAGCAACAGCCGTTTGTGGGAGAGGACGAACCAGCATCAAGCTGAAGAGGAAATCAGGAAAAGACGTTGGAAGTGGATCGAACATACATTAAGTAAACCACCGAACTGCATCACGAGGCAAGCCCTAACTTGGAATTCTGAGTAGAAACAGAAAAGAGGAAGGTTGAAGAATACATTGCATCGGCAAATGGAAGCAGACATGAAAAGAATGAATAACAACTGGAAAGAACTAGAAAGGATGTTATAAACGTAAAAGATGCTGATTATGACTCTAGGGGTTTCTGGTTATAACAGTCCTTTCACTTTTTACACGTATGTGGGACGTTAATTTACCTTAGACGAATATCTACACTAGATTCCCACCCAGTGTCTATTCTACAGGACTTCAACACAACTCAGATCAAGAACACGAGGTTAGCCTGACTATATCGTCAATATATTTCCACACCAAAATCCGACACAATGAACAGTCAATCAATAACTGTCCATCAACAAGGAACAGTTCATACATAATAAGGATAGGGGAATATATATAACACATATAACACCTGTCATCCTATCTAATGTCTGACTCATCAAGACAACCAATCATTATCATTCTCGCCCACACGTCAAAGGATTATAAAGGACAAGTTCGGGTGGGGAGTGCTGATGAGCGACGTATGCTCCCCCATAAGGGGTGTGTGACCACACACATATTTAAATTGGTAAACGCAGTGGTATGTGACACAATTGTTTTCATGTCTTTTAGGTTTTGGAGAAAACATGGACCTCGTTCTTTCTTTGATAATCACCTTCGCTGCACAATACATTTTGTTGATGACTGATTTAAGCCTTTGTTTCAATAAAAAGCTATTTGAATCACCTCTAAATGGTAAGGTGATTTAGACAGGCTTCTTTCCACCAAGGCTACAGTAGGTCTCACTATGCCATGAACTTTCCATCTATTGATAAATTTAAGTAGATAACCATTCTCCATTAATGTCTTCTTTAACAACTTAACATCATCATCAATAGCGTCGTTTGTGCAAATACGATCAAGCCTGTTAAACAAGCACCTTATCAAACCCTGTTTGTATTGCACAGGGCAATAACTATAGTAACTAAGGTCTTGGTCCGTCCATGTTGGTTTTCACATAGTTCTGATAATCTTCGTCTTCTTATTACACTATCGAAATTTATTAAAGGGAGTAATTGCTTTAAATATGATTTTATTAATGATACTTTCTAGTTGAATGCATGAGTCCATTGAAGCTAGACCATTATCGAAAACCTGAAAACACCAGACGGCCGTTTCGTCCTATTGTGGGACTCCTCAGTAGTGTGCGTTCACCCCTTCTGATAATGATACTTTAGTTATGCTATACAATTTTAACTTACTATTTATTTTTATGTTGGCAACCAAATATGTACGACATATAAGAGAAGATAAATATATCCTTGAACTTTTCGAACATTCCATTGTTAAATCAATGAAAGTAAATATACCATGTGATTATCTTAATGGATAATAAATATAAACAATTTGAGTTATTTGACGCTTATGCCTAGTGATTCAACCTTTTGTTGTTGTGGTGGTGGTGGTTGTTGTTGTTGGAATGTTTAGAGTTTTAGTTTGTTCGTCTATTTGTTAGTTCGTTTATATAGTAAACATAAAGATTATTCAATCACAAATAATCAATAATTGATAAACAAAAAAGTAATTTTATAGAGTTGAGATTATGAGTCCATTGAAGCTAGACCATTATAGAAAACCTGAAAACACTGGACGGCCGTTTCGTCCTATTATGGGACTCCAGTGCTTCCAGGTTTTCAATGGTGGTCTAGCTTCAATTGACTCATGATCTCAACTCTATAAAAAAAAGTAATTTTTAATACTTACAGATTAAAGAAAATAATTTACTATAATATATTGATGATATCAGATGATGTCAGATAATGAATGATCTGAGAGGCGAAAACTGACTCACACGTCCTCGTCGTGCCTCCTGGATCATGGAACTGTTTCCATGTACTAATGTGATCACCTAACTGACTGTAATAAGACGTATAAGACTTTGGGTTGATTAAATAGACACATTCAATCTTGTTATTCACAATACGATCTAGCTAAAACCAAAAAAATCGAGAGGCAAAGCCCGACTCACACGTCCTCGTCGTGCCTCCCGGATCATGGGATTGTTTTCATGGACTAACGTGAGCGGTGACACGGGTGGTGGAGATCGGTCTAATCAACCACTCTATCTATACCCACAAATGATTACGATTGCTGCAAAAAATCATTGCATAATTATTGTTGGTTAAAAAAGAAAGAAAGAATGAGTCTGCCCAATAAATAAAAGAATGATGTAATGATTCTGCACAAACAATGCAAAAATAGCTATTGAGCCTCGGTAGTTATGCCGTACTTCGATGTAGCATTCTTCATCATAACGACCTACTAGGCTTCACCATGTTTCTATGGCTGGAAGTAAGTGATGAATGATCTACTCGAAAATCTTCACGTCTCAAAAATCATTTGAATGATCTTAAGTTTGAGCATTCTATGGGAAATTTACACTTATGTATACAACGACCATAAAACATGTATCACTAATGTTTATTGTACTTATATATTTGTCTGTCTTTAGCTAGTGTGAACCATCAAAAACGATCATTCTCTTAATAACCTTTTCTAAATTTAGACTTCATTAGAAGTACTTACTTACTTACGCCTGTTACCCCTCGTGGAGGAGCTCAGGACGCCCACCAGCATTCTCTATCCAACCTTGTCCTAGGCTATCCTTTCCAGTTCTTTCCCGTTGCTACTCATTCTTTTTGTATCTGATTCCATTTCCCGATGCAGTGTATTCTTCAACCTTCCTCTTTTCCGCTTCCCTTGCAGATTCCAAGTCAGGGCTTGCCTCGTGATGCAGTTTGGTGATTTACTTAATGTATGTCCAATCCACTTCAAACGTCTTTTCCTAATTTCCTCTTCAGCTGGAAGCTGGTTTGTCCTCTCCCATAAAACGCTGTTGTTGATAGTATCCGGCCAGTGAATGTTGAGTATTTTGCAAAGACAACTATTTATAAATACTTGTACCTTTTTGAGGATGGATGTAGTAGTTCTCTACGTTTCAGTTCCGTACAGTAGGACAGTCTTGACGTTCATATTGAAGATTCTCACTTTGAAATTAGTTGACAGTTGTTTGGAGTTCCATATGTTCTTCAATTGTAGAAATGCTGCTCTTGCTTTGCTTATCCTCGCCTTTATATCTGCATCCGATCCTCCTTGTTCATCACTGATGCTTCCCAGATACGTGAATGTTCCCACCTCTTCCGGAGTTTCGCCATCAAGTGTGATTGGGTTGGTGTTCTCCGTGTTGCATTTGAGAATTTTGCTTTTTTCTTTGTGTATGTCCTAAACATCAATATGAAGATTCAAACAAACAATACCAAGTGATCAGTTTTAGTTGGTAGAAGTTGAAATAAGACATCCAATTTCAATCTAAATATCAACAACAGGATAATTGAAACTATGACATATGAAATTAAATTTAAATTCATTAGCGTTGCACAAGCGAGAAAACTCATGGACTAAATAGCCAGATGGTAAACCCACTGTCGTTTGAAGTGAACTGTATCGGGTTCGAGTCCAAAAATGAACATGAACTCGGATCCAGGTGCATCTGTGGTGGATCTCAATGAAGTAGCCTATTTTAGATATAACTATACTCACAGTTATTAATGGTATACCAAAATTAAACAACACTACAAACCTGTGTCTGTTTTTGAGTAGAGCAAAATGGAGATAAATAACACTTACAACAAAATGGTTTAGTAAATAGCAAGATGATAATAGTTGTTATGAAATGAATGTTACGTGTAAGCTGCTTCTGAGATAACAATCACAAATGAGTTCACGTAGTGACACAATAACATGGTAATAATGATATATCCGATAGTACCATTTAATAATAATCCGGGCCAAAACTCCAATATAGTGTAGAATTGTCTAAAAAGATGTTATACTTACTTGCTTCCTTACGCCTGTTACTCCCAATGGAGCATAGGCCGATCACCAGCATTCTCCAACCCACTCTGTCCTAGACCCTCCTTTCAAGTTCTATCCAATTGTTATTCATTCTTCTCATATCTGTCTCCATTTCTCGGTGTAATGTGTTCGGTGGTCTTCCTCTTCTCCTTTGACCTTCAGGATTCCATGTGAGGACTTGTCTTGTGCTACAGTTGGGTGATTTCCTCAATATGTGTCCTATCCACTTCTAGAGCTTTTTCCTGATTTCTTCCTGCCCTGAAATCTGGCTTGTTCTCTCACACAGTAGGTTGTTGCTGATAGTGTCTAGTCAACGGATCCGAAGTATTTTGCGTAGACAACTGTTAATAAACACTTGTATCTTCTGGATGATGGTTTTCGTAGTTCTCCACGTCTCCGCCCCATATAGTAGAACTGCCGTGACATTTCCATCGAGTATTCAGATCTTGGTGTTGGTTGACATACAATTGTTTTGAGATGTAGATGTTCTTCAGTTGTAAATATGCTGTTCTTGCTTTGACAATCCGCACCCTCAAATCTCCATCAGATCCACCGTGTTCATCAATGATGCTGCCCAGATATGTAAACGTTTTTACATCCTTCAAAGGTGTTTTAGAGATATACTACTTATAAACTTATCAATGTAATTTTATTCCAATATGATGATGTCAATCTATAAATAGTTTTATAGATTATAGTTATACTGTAAACAATAATTTAGATAACTATGTTATATATAACTGAATACTGAATTGATAATAGAAGTTAAAATTCACCTTTATTTATCAATTTTATTATCATTTAAATTTGTCTAGGAATTTCGAATGATCAAATGATGTATGACTGGTCTACTAGAGTGATTGGTACCTGTATGGTTATGCCACATTGAAGAGAACAGAATGGAAACAAAGAATGAATGCTGTGGAAATGAAGGAATAGTGAAGTTTGAGATGATTAGTTGATGTAAGATGGTGGTTGGAGGTGGTCTACAGGAAACCCTGGACCCGGGTTTCGTGCTATTTGGCACTCGTTAGCAAGGTGTACTTGTAATCTTGAGGGAACTGGTGCCGTCTGACAGGAGACAGGTCGCGGCCCAAATAGCTCAGTGGTAACGTCTCTGACTGTGAAGCTGAGTGACATGGGATCGAATCCGTCAGGGAGCACCAGTTCCCTCAAGAATACAGGTATACCTTGCTGACGAGTGCCAAGTAGCACGAAACCCGGGTTCAGGGTTCCCTGTTGACCACCTCCAACCACCATCTTACCTCAACATAGTGCACGCAGTGTCGAGCCACCTAGACTAGTGGCCACATTGCAATTTGATCGATAGCATTCGATCAGCACTAAGACGGACTTGACACGCATGACATTGATGTTTTGTAATTTTGTGTTCGAATCCACTCGGTTTTCCCTATTAGTGTGTAGTATTGGTTGATATGTTTAGCCCATATGCCTTATTCTAACTTCTGGATAAGTCAATTCACCTATCCATGAGTTATGTTTTCGCGTTGTTCATTATTCACTTATTAACCCTGACCATTTTTATATGAGCGTAGATGTGTGTACCCTTCTTACCCTATTCATCGCATGTCTGTCATTTATTCTTGTCTGACTATAAATATTGGTTAAAGTGAGTTGGCTTACTCGCCATCTCCGATGCGTGTCATATTTGTTTCGCTCTCTGATATTTACTCATGCGCTTATAACAACTTTCTGGTCTGTGTCATTTGTCAATAAAACTGTAGCTGCCGCTTCTCTTTGCCTTCCGATTTTATGCACCGTTAAGATTTGTATTAATAACGGTTAATCGAGGTGAACGATTGGCAAAGCACGGCACTACAAATGTTCTCGTTCACTACACTAGTAGTGATAAGAATAATAACAGTTTGAATAAATATTTCAACATAGGAAGCAGGTCAAAGCTTGGGGGAGATAAACTTAATCAAATAATAATCCTTGAAAATTACCTAATAAGAACTGTATGAATAACCATACGAAATATGAAGGAAAAAGAGATGTAAAAGGAGTTGGAGAACAACAATGGAACATACGATATGAGAATTACTTAATCTTTCCTCGATTTGAAATGATTAAGATTATCCCATTGTTGATATTTTCGGCTGAAATTCGGTAAGTTTCGGTAGACATATGGGCATCTTGTGTGGATTGCCTGGATATAGCCATTATGACACAAGTTAATACAGACTAAATGAGATGCGGTAAGAAGTGGAATCCAGGAAACATGTTTAGTCCTACCTTGGACTCGTCAGCTGAATATATCTGCAGTCCAGGACTCGAATTCAGTACCGTTTGCTTCAAATGCCATCGTACTATCTACTTAGCTACTTAGTCAAAATGAATTCCACTACTAACCACATTTCATGTAGTCTATATCAACTTGTGTAGCAATGCTTTTATCAAGGTAATCCTCACAGAATGCTCAATATACACATGAGTGACCATTTCGACGATAGTGTTTCAAGCAAACGGTACTGAATTCGAGTCCTGGATTGGAAATCAACTCTGAGATGCCGGTATATTCGGCTGACGAGTTCCAAATATGGTGAATCACACATCTTGGATTCCACAACTGGTCGCATTCCATCTAGTTCTAAACTTTCTTATATTGCGTCTCAATGGGCATATTTCGTTTAATTAACTGATTATCGATCAAAGTTTGTCAGATTATAGAAATGATGGAACTGTTACAAATTTCTTCTGAGCACACAGACTAAGGTTGTAGGCTTGATTACCTTTAGCTTCTGATATATTTAAGATACGAGATAGAATCCTGTTTCGAAGCTGGAAAGATACAACATGCATCATCAGGAACGGTTTGTTTTATCAGACATATGGGGACTTTCGGCAAAGTATGATAACAGAGAGCTACGTACTGTCTCCCACTTACCCTATTCAATTAATGTAGGAAGATATTCAATCATTCATTGTCTGAATTTCTTGTGATACACCTGAATTGAACACTGTGAATCAGATGCAGATGTGAGGGCGAGAATCGGCAAAGCAAGAACAGCATATTTACAACTGAAGAACATCTACATCTCAAAACAATTGTATGTCAACCAACACCAAGATCTGAATACTCGATGGAAATGTCACGGCAGTTCTACTATATGGGGCGGAGACGTGGAGAACTACGAAAACCATCATCCAGAAGATACAAGTGTTTATTAACAGTTGTCTACGCAAAATACTTCGGATCCGTTGACTAGACACTATCAGCAACAACCTACTGTGTGAGAGAACAAGCCAGATTTCAGGGCAGGAAGAAATCAGGAAAAAGCTCTAGAAGTGGATAGGACACATATTGAGGAAATCACCCAACTGTAGCACAAGACAAGTCCTCACATGGAATCCTGAAGGTCAAAGGAGAAGAGGAAGACCACCGAACACATTACACCGAGAAATGGAGACAGATATGAGAAGAATGAATAACAATTGGATAGAACTTGAAAGGAGGGTCTAGGACAGAGTGGGTTGGAGAATGCTGGTGATCGGCCTATGCTCCATTGGGAGTAACAGGCGTAGGTAAGTAACACCTGAATTAATTTTCTCTGAAAAAGTAGCTGAATCTGCTAGGAACTTCACAATCTTAGATCTCATGGCGGGGCCACGAGAAAGTTTCATTGATTATCTACCTACGTTGGTAGTTGGACTATTACGTAAACAACAAATTAGTTGTTCGTCAACGAAAATACAATTAAAATTGACTCCATTAAATACTGCTGCTTTTGAGATAAAAATAAGCTTGATTCTTCTCTAATTCACAGACAATTCATCTTTGGTATCATGGGTTTTTGAAAATGATAGTTTAATCATTGGTTATAGGTTATAGACTATTAGGTGACTATCCAATATCCCAATAATGAAATTAGTACAAATGAACTTTTAGATGGCGTCGAGTCACGATTGACTATGATCACCACTACAATAAGATTACGCGCCAGATAACAACTTGGATCCCTCGATAAGCCGAAAACCAGAAGGTTGTTATTGGTCCAGATAAGGTATATTTATTGGCGATCTCGTGGTATCGAAAGGATAGCGAAACGTGTCAAAGAGTACAGGCAAAATGGCAGAGCGTAAAAGCGTTCGCACGAACAAAATGGACAATGGAACGAAAAGTGTTTTTGGTACAGTTAAACAAAAACAAGTACAGAAAAACAATCACTGGTATAATTGGTTATAATAATAATTGATTCTATTGAATCAATCGTCTTCCTCGACCGTTGATGCTACCTTGACGTAGTGGTCGGGCTTGCCTATCGTGATGAACCAATCGAGCTATACTGGCTGGAACAATCGTTCCTCAAGGTCCTACCATGCCAGATAGGTCGGTTGAAGAGCGGTAAGACTAAAAGCAGCAAACCCATAGTCCGAAGGCGAAGTCGTACTGCTGACTGTACAGGGGTGTGACAGCAATAAGGTGTTTCCTTCAGACAACCAGCATAACAGTGATGCTGCCTTCCCACAAGAATGAGTGAGGTTAGAAAAGGTCGACTCTAAAAATGTACACCTCGTCTTATCCCACGGATATCCATCTCGGGCGGTAAGGTCCCAACAAGTACGAAGCTAACGCAAAAATTATCCACAAAATGGTCGTGTGTGACAAACCTGCAGCAGTTGTCCCCTGGGCATTGCAGTCACATTCTCAGGTCACTAAGACCACTAATCCAATTTCCGTTTCAAGTACCTCCAGAAGAATCCTTCCATGGTGCGGGCGACCGGGAAGTGATAAATGCCCTCATACCTCTAACAGCACTCAAGAGGGACTGATCAATCGTGTTCTCGTCATAAAACGTAGGTCACTACAAATCTATCAAAAAAAATTCCTATTGTTAACTTTAAAAGTATTAAAGTTGGATGAACACATACGGTAAACAACTCATTAAACAATTTATCACTATGCAAATAGATTTTACCAAAAAATAGTAGTAACATATTAGTTTTAAATTATCGATCGACTAAAACTAACACCCCTAATCCGATAACTTTTGTTTTTTTCAAAAATCAAAGTTAAAAAGAGGTAAGATTTTGATCAATTTGTTTTCTTAACTTTATTGATCATCTACGGATTAATAAAAAAAAGAAGTGATTTCGTTCTAAAAGTTCACATGCCATTTGTTCCCTCGGGATATTGGTGCCCATATGCACAACTGGTTTGAAATCAAAGTTTTCGAACTCCCCTAGGTGGTACTTCCGTGTCCACCAACCCGGTTAAAGCGCCGGACATTCGCTTTTCGTCCTCTCCACTTCGTAAGCAACACCCCCGCCACGAGAAGGCAGTGAGTAGGACTTCCCTGTCAGAGGCTATATACGCGTGGTCATGTGAGAGCATTTCGAGAGGGAGAGCGGACTCTCTTCGCTCTCGACCGTACCAAGGCATTTGCGTTCAAAAGTGATGATTGACTATTTCAACTTGATTATCAGTAGATATAATTTCCCAATGAGTATATGTTATTAAAGTTTAAATTACTAAAATGTGATTGTGTGGTTAGTTTGAAGATTTTGTGAAAAAAATTCATTTTAACTTAAGATCCATTCAAAAAATTTGCAAAAATATATCACATCAATGATTTCAATATTAATCAGCAAAATACATTATTTTCATTATGTTATGGAGTTGACATAACTCCGCCTGTAGCTCCTCCGGGGACTACTGCCGGTCCCAAGCCCGGATAAAGGAGGAGGGTTGGGCATGGGGGTTAGCGACTCCATCCTGTAGAAAACCAACTCGCTAAATAAACGCTAACCATGAGGTTTTACATATCTTCTTGAAGTTCAACAAAATAATTTAAGTGTTATAGAACACAAATGTTCAGGTATTCAGTGACGAATTGTATGTTTATATGTTAGACTGACAAGAATATCAGTTGATAAATGATTCAATAGGAGATCATTACATCAAAATAATAATTTCTTTCTTATAATAATAATAATAATAATAATGAGTGAACTCAATCGTTGAAAGTGAACATTTTTGTTATATCTCATCTACTATTCGAGTCCCAGAGTGATCATCAACTCTGAGATGCAGGTACATCCGGCTGACGAGTCCCAGATAGGACGAAACACGCGTCCTGGATTCCACTGCTAGCCACTATCCATCTTTGCTTACCATATCTTCTGCAATAATAATTGTTCTCGCACTTAAACTCGATATAGCCTTCATTCACAAGCATTCTCAGCAAAGATAGATAATAGCTAGCAGTTTAACCTAGCACGTGCGTCTCGTCCTATTTGGGACGCAAAGGATGCTTGTATGTTAATAAGAGACTGATCAATTGTAGTCCTAAACATCCATGAGAAGATTCAAACAAACAATACCAAGTGAATTTATAGTATTTCTTTGTTTGTGGTTAGTAAAATTCGTCGCTGCTTTTTTTTTGTTTCATGAATTATTTGTATAGAATGGAATTTTACCGAAGGGAAGATAGATATACGATCCATGTATCTGATGTTTGACTGAATCTTCTTGTCTATCATTCTCTCTTCCTTGTTGTCCAGAATAAAAATGTATGTCGGTTTAATGTGGACATATGTCAGTACATTATGAAGTAGAGCAATGTCCTTCCCTATACTCTCGATCTTCATCTTAGACTCTTAATCATATGTGAAGGGATTCCACTATCTCACGTTTACTTGAGGTTTGTGTTGATCATGTTATTCAGAAGATCAATGAGAGCTCCATAATTAGATCATCCGGCACAGAGAATGAAACTCCAGTGAAAGAATCCACTTAAGCTACAAATCTTCACCATCTGACAATCATCTCCTGTTATCATTATGGGGATAACAGGGTACACTAAACGAAATTACTGAATATGTTTTCTTTCGCAGTGAAGTCTGTAAAATATGACATGTCAGATTAGTAACTTATCGTTTGTTACTTTAGATAGTGATGTGGAGTGCCAATAACAGATAGCTTTTATGTTTGGAAAGGTGCTTGAAAGTAAATATCACTTTAGTGGGACTTGATGTATACAATCCCAAAATATCTGAATTAAGATACTGAAGTGGATCATTTACTCACGAATCTAGCGTCTATCTAATCATATGTATTACCAAATTTCATTTTATCAATGAGGTTAGCGTAATTAGATTAAGTCCCACTGGTGGGATTCAGTCGGTAATTATTTGGCTTTTTGTGATGCTCAATCGATAACTCTAGATGCGCATCAGTTGACGGTGAACTAATAATGGATTTATCGAAGTTCATAAGAGAAAAAAGCTTGCTACAAATGTAAGTTAATTCGAACCAGGGGACAGAATTTAAAAATACAAGTTGAGCGAAGAAATATTTTCTTCAATTAGTTCTTAATCAGGCAACTTCGCCTGTAGCCACTCCGGGGGCAACTGCCGGTCTCAAGCCCAGATAAAGAAGGAGGGTTGGGCATGGGCTTAGTGACCCTACTCCATAGAAAACTAAATCGCTAAAATAATACTATTCAGGAAAAATAATTCAAACCATTTAAACTCTACCTTGGGAGTAGAACGAATAATTATGACGTCTCATGATGAAAGCCGGGTCCCTTCGGAAGTCATGAGGCCGATGCACCTTCTAACAACCAGAGCGACAATTTTAATAGGTACATGGAATGTCCGGAAAATGTGGGAGACCGGAAGAGTTTTTCAAATTGCTGCAGAAATGAGGAGATACAACCTTGGTGTGCTTGGGATCAGTGAAACACATTGGACGCAGGTTGAACAACAAAGACTATCTTCAGGGGAGCTTCTGTTAAACTCCGGTCAAGAAGAAGAAAATGCTCCACATACACAAGGAGTTGCATTGATGCTATCCAAACAAGCACAAAATGCACTTATAGGATGGGAATCTCATGAACCATGGATCATCAATACCTCCTTCAAAACAAATAGAGAGGGCATTACAATGCTATGCGCCTACCAACGACTAAATTGAAGATGTAAAAGATCAATTCTACGATAGGCTGCAGTCAGCTGCCGATAAGTGCCCAACACAGGACCTGACCATTCTAATGGGAAATTTAAATGCCAAGATTATGATGGACAACAACGAATATGAAGGCATCATGAGACGGCATGGACTGTGAGAAAGGAACGAAAATGGTGAGAGATTTGCAAACCTATGTGCCTTCAATAAACTGGTCATAGGTGGCACCATATTCCCACACAAAAACACACAAAGCCACATGGATTTCACCGGATCACACTACGCAGAACCAAATTGACCACATCTGCATCAACAAAAAGTTCAGGAGGACGATGGAGGACGTGAGAACCAGGAGGGAAGCTTATATAATATCAGATCATCACTTGCTGGTCACGAAGATTAAATTAAAACTAAAGAAGCACTGGACAGCAGGGCAGACAACACCATAAAAGTTTAATACGACTTTTCCTCGGGATACTGATAAACTCAACAAATCCAAGATATCCCTCAGCAATAGGATTCTACTCACTGAGGAGGGAACTACCATGGAGAGCAACTAGAAAGGGATCAAGGAGGCAATCGTTTCAACATGTCAGGATGTTCTGGGCTACAAAAATCACCACCACAAGGAGTGGATCACTGTTGATACACTGGATAACATTGGAGAAAGGAGGAACAAGAAGGCAGCAATCAATATCAGCCGAACGAAAACAGTGAAAGCCAAGGCACGGATCGGCGAAGCAAGAGCAGCATATTTACAACTGAAAAACATCTCCATCTCAAAACAATTGTATGTCAACTAACACCAACATCAGAATTTTCAATACAAATATCAAAACAGTTCTACTGTATGGGGAGGAGACGTGGAGAACTACGAAAACCATCATCCAGAAGATACAGATGTTTATCAACAGTTGTCTACGCAAAATACTTCTGATGTGTTGGCCAGACACTATCAGCAACAACCTACTGTGGGGCAGAACAAACCAGAATCCAGCAAAGGAAGAAATCAGAAAGAAGCGCTACAAGTGGATAGGACACATATTGAGGAAATCACCCAACTGTAGCACAAGACAAGTCCTCACATGGAATCCTGAAGGTCAAAGGAAAAGAGGAAGACCACCGAACACATTACGCCTAGAAATGGAGACAAATATGAGAAGAATGAACATCAATTGGATAGAACTAAAAAGGAGGGTCTAGGACAGAGTGGGTTGGAGAATGCTGGTGATCGGCCTATGCTCCATTGGGAGTACCAGGTGTAAGTAAGTCTTCATCAGGCCTCGGCACTAATACATAGGTTTTAAAATTGAGTAGAAAATCGATACCAAATAAATGATGGTCAGTCGATTTAACAATACGGTAATTAGTTAGTAATGACGTTTGGCAAATTAAAACTAAAGGAAATTTCCATAATCAGTTAATTGTCACAACTAGTTACATGAGAGTAGGTATAGAAATTGAATGTATAAAATGTTATGTGCTACCTGTCAGAATAATAATAAGTATCTAGTAAATCGGGTGTAATGCAGTAGGGGACCAAGTTGTTAGTTTGAAATCACACCATTATCAATCGACGGTTGAATTCCGTTCTTCATAACTTCATCGTAGCCATAGCCATTGAACGCTTCAAAGTTGACTTGCGTATCCAAAATGAAACAGTTGCAAATCTTCACCATGGTGACTTTATCGTCAGTTTATTATATCATTCTTGGAATTGGTAAGCGAAGATGGATAGTGGCTAGCAGTGGAATCCAGTTGGACACGTGTTTCGTCCTATTTGGGACTCGTCAGCTGGATATACACCTGAATCTCAGAGTTGATGTTCACTCTGGGACTCGAACCCAGTATCTTTCGCTTCAAACTCCATCGCGTTATCCACTCAGCTACTGAGTTCTGATAGCCACTTGCTTGTGCAATCGAACGTTTCAAAGTGGACTTGAGTATCCAAAATGAAACAGTCGCAAATCTTCACCATGGTGACTTTATCGTCAGTTTATTACATTATTCTTGGAATTGTTTCTCTCATTTTACTTGCATCACTTTTTTTCAAATTCACAATTTTATTTTCTATCTGACTGGTCTTAACTTATGTCATTCTTAATTGCTATTAATTTATGTTCATGTACTTCATTATATATACTGGGTTACTTATTTAGTAGTGGACCAAAACACAGATAGTGGACAACCAAATGTATCTTAATACAAAATTATAGTATTTCTTAGTAAAATCTGAGAACTATACAATAAATACTTCATTTGCAAAATATCTACCAACCGTCTCAGACTTCATTATTCCTTTACTTCCATGTCAATCACTCTCTATTCTCGTTCTCTTCTCTTTAATGTTCTCAACCTTCTACCTCCACGCATCCCAATCTCGAGTGGTGATACTTACTACTTATATATGTCGACGGCTCCCAAATGCCCTGATACGGCCGAGAGTGGGAAGAGTCCGCTCTCCCTCCACAAATGCTCTCACATGGCCACGCGTATACAGCCTTTGATAGGGAAGTCCTATTCACTGCCCTTTCGTGGCGGGACTGTTGCTTACGAAATTGAGAGGAAGAAAAACGAATATCCGGCGCTTTAACCGGATTGATGGACACGTAGAGTTCACCTAGGGGAGTTGGAAAACCCTAATTTCAAACCAATGGTGCACATGGGCTCCAGTTTCCTGGGGAAACAAATGGCGTACGAATCAATCGATGGTCACCGGCTACCATAGGAGTGCATCTCCTCGCGATGCTCCACTGCCTTGTGGATCAGACCTTTAGGTCAAATGCTCCGGGTGTGGTCCACTAAGAAAGCCACCTGTTTCAGTTTGGGCACCTGAGCAGTATCACAGCTCTCATCGAAATCAAATGAGACTTGTGTAGCGCATATATATCTGGTGCACCTTTGTACCAATATTTATGTGTTCAAATCAATAAATGTATGTCGACATCAGCAGCACACACCATAATTTTATCTCTGTGATTTCTTGTTACTATGTCCGAAGATCCAGTATACTTTCGTATATTTACAACACTTTATATGTCTTCAATTTCATTACTCTATCATGATGATACATATCCACTTTTACTTTTATAACTATGTAAACTTTACAATGATTTCGATTTTTCAATATTATAGGTTGTAAGCAGTTAAATTTTTATCAAAATGATGACCAGTATAAACTAAATGAGTCAACATACAGCTTCTTAATAATTTCTTCTGTCTTGCTGTCAACCATGAGTGGTGATATTTACGAATATGATGATGTATTTAGCTAGTTGTACACCCAATATAACTAGCTCCGTAAGAGCAGTTAAACAGGTAAATACACACAGGCAGAGAAACTGGGCAATTTATCCTTATTTTATAAATTCGCTATTGGCTGCCTGAAAAAAAGTAGGAGACAATCTTGCTTAGTCGAATGTACATTTTAAGGTTATTCATATACGTCGAATTACTATGTCACTTTTCAACTGTTATTTCAAGGATATAGGCATTTTTGGTACCTTCGGTGTTTTTAATTTGGGTTTATTTGCGGGCGTACATTACGTTAGGAACGTAGTAAATCATGGATATGTCTTAGTTCTTTTTCAAAGCTGTCATCAGAGCAAATAGTTCTGGCTTTGTAAGCTTATCGTTTGACTCAGTTCCTCTTTTACTGTAATAGGATAAGATTTTAAATATCTGTATGTCGGCTTTTTGAAGTCAGTTTACGATGAACATTTCTTTTTTTGACCCGTCAGTTCTTTTGGTCACTAGGAAGTTTAGAAAGGAAACATTGCAGTTTTTTCTTCCCTTGTGAAACTGATTGCCAGGTGGGTTCTATTAAATGTTTCTGTAGTAAGCTCTGAGCTTCGTTATTGTTTTTCATAACTATAAACGTATCATCCATATAACTGCAACAAAATTTAAGTTCTCTTATCACATTTTTTCTGAAAAGCGTTTTCCAATTTTTCAAAATGAAATCAGCTAGGATTAGACCTAATTGTGATATCATAACGACACCGTCGAAACAAAGGGAAAAGCAAGACTCTCCGATACAATACAACGTGCACCAATCGAATTACACTTGAAGGAGAGGCTTTGGAGGATGTAAAATCCTTTACATATCTGGGCAGCATTATTATTGAACACGGTGGATCTGATGCAGAAGTTAAGATGCAGATCGGCAAAGCAAAAACAGCATATTTACAACTGAAGAACATATGCAACTCAAAACAATTGTATGTCAACTAACACCAACATCAGAATTTTCAATACAAATATCAAAACAGTTCTACTGTATGGGGCAGAGACGTGGAGAACTACGAAAACCATCATCCAGAAGTTACAGGTGTTTATTAACAGTTGTCTTTGCAAGATACTTCTGATGTGTTGGCCAGACACTATCAGCAACAACCTACTGGAGGAAGAAATCAGGATGAAGCGCTGGAAGTGGATAGGACACACATTGAGGAAATCACCCAACTACGTCACAAGACAAGCCGTCACATGGAATCCTGAAGGTCAAAGGAGAAGAAGACCAAAGAACACATTACGTTTAGAAATTGAGACAGCTATGAAAAGAATGAACAGTGGCTGGATAGAACTAGAAAGGAAGTTCTGAGGACAGAGTGGGTTGGAGAATGCTGGTCGGTGGTTTATGCTCCATTGGGAGTAACAGGAGTAAATAAGTATACCGTCTGAAAATGAAATTTCACCTTAGTTTTAATTTTCCAAACGTTATTACTAACGAATTACTGTATTGTCAAATTGACCAACCACCCATCTATTTCGTATCAATTTTCTACTTTACAGTACAGCAGAATCTAGTTAGTTTCACACTTGACTCACATTCAGTCTATTTTTAGCTTTCAGGTCTGAAAATCATGATACAGACCAACAATTCAAGTTATGTTACCCAACTAGTGCGCTTGAGTACATAGAGATCTAAATAGTAACAAAAAATAGATCAATTTTTATGTGTTAACTTTGCCATACAGCTAGTTGTTTCTTATCTCCAACTGAATTATCGACATTTATCTTGATCTACGACAGTCTACTGTGATTATATCTTAACAATGTTTTGCGCTCAACTTCAACTAGAATTGCAATAGAAATTGAATATTAACATAGGCCTTTGGAAGTTCAACAGTGTATAGTGAAAACGATACAACTAGGTGAAATTGAGTCCCCACTGTGGCTTCCTTTTGAAATTAGAATTTTCAATAGGAATCGATCATTTCAATGTAAGAGCTGTGTGTTTTATAAACTGTTATGTAACATGGGTAGCTGAAAGCCACCCTTGAATCAATAGTCAAATAAAATTGATTCGAAGATAGTAATATTCACTTAGTCTATTCAAGATTGAGAACACATTAAAGGGATAACCAGATTAATTGAGATAGGAGCGAAGTTCTATTCTAAGCACTTGAAATTTTGTCCATGCAAATAATATTTCACTAACTGATGATTCACAAGTTATATTGTAATCCTTTATGTGAGAATGATAATGATTGGTTGTTTTGCTGAGTCAGACATGTGTGGATAGTGTGACAGGTGTTATATATATTCCCCTATCCTGATTATTATTGATGGACGAACTGTTCCTTGTTGTTGGTTTGTGGGAGATTTCGGGTGTGTGGAAATATATTGAAGTTCTAGTTAGGCTAAACTCATGTTCTTAATCTGAGTTTTGTTGAAGTCCTGTAGAATAGACACTGAGTAGGAAATCTAGTGTAGATATTCGTTCGTCTAAGGTAAATTAACATCCCACATACGTGTAAAAAGTAAAAGAACTGTTATAACAAAGAAACTCTAGCGTTATATTTTTTTAATTTAAACATATAAATATTGGTACAAGGAAGCACCAGATACATATGCGCCGCACTGAGGACTGTGATACTGCCCAGGTGCCTAAACTGAAGTAGGCAGTTTCCTTAGAGGGCCACACCCGGAGCCTTTGACCTAAAGGTCTGATCCATAAGGCAATGGAGCATCGTGAGGAGATGCAATAACAACAACTAACTGTCATAAAGTAAAAATGTTTTATACGAAGTATATAGGTACATATTCGTTGAATGATTACTAACAAATAAAAGTGATTCTATCTTCAACTCATATCAAATAACTAATTGTTCATATATAAAAAAACAAACAAACAAATTACAACTAATAGTAATACAAAAGAATAAACAATTCAGTAGTACCTCATTAAATTGGATCCAATCGAATTGTTTATATTAAATTTCTATATTCTCTTTATTAATTTGATGAGAGGAAGTTTTGTTGCTAAGTGAATGATCATAATGATAATCATGATCATCATTATCAACATCATAATCAATAATTTCTATAGCCCATGATTGTATATTGGATGATGAAAAAATTAAAAAAAATAATCCAGCAATAAAAAATATGATAGAACCTAAATAAAATACATAACGCCATTGTTCATAAGTTTTCTTGTAAAAGAAAAAAAAGAAAAAAACATAAATATTTTAAAGTTGTAACTGGTCAGTCTCTAATTGGCATACATGCATACTATTTGCAGTCCTAAACATCAATGGGAAGATTCAAACAAACAATACTAAATGAATTTAAACTTCACTCCATTGCACAAGCAAGGGGCTATCAGGACTCAGTAGCTGAGTGGATAACGCGATAGCGTTTGAAGCGAAAGGTAATGGGTTCGAGTCCCAGAAAGAACATCAACTATGAGATGCAGATACATCCAGCCGACGAGTTCGAAATAGGACGAAACATGTGTCCAACTGGATTCCACTGCTAGCCACTATTCATCTTTGCTTGTATGGACTGTGTTTAAATAGAAAGAAACTGTTAGTAATTAGTTGTTCTAAAAACAAAATCTTTCTATTATTCTTTGTTTTGTTTTTTGCTATTCATGATATACTATGATCATAGGTGTTATCAAAGCACAAAACGTTCCTCTAGGGAGATTTATCAGAACATTTGTAATAGTGTAAGGTGATTATTAGTTACTCTATTGCAAATTAGATCCATTTGGTGGATTTAACACGAAGGACAAGAAATTTCATGTTCAAGAATGCAGATTGACTATTACCATCTATTTTGAATATTTCTGTTACCTAACATTTGACCATTTTTCACGTTCAAAACAGTAGTTTCATTTGAAAGAAATCTTTATTACTGTTATCAATCAATAAATTTGAAAGAACTTTATAGGTTCTGCTTTACTAAGTTTTGCTGAGTGCAATGTAACAAATTCATTATTATGAGAATGGTCGAAATGGCGGTCCAATGCTTCCAGATGTTCCACGGTGGTCTAGCTCCAATTAATTCATGATCTCAACTATTGAAATCCATTAATAGTTAATTTGTTACTTGAAAAGTATTAATAATAACAAGAATAATAGGCCTTATCAATTATCAGTTGAATTTTTGTCAAATACAATAGCGGTAATACAAATGAATTGATTTAGAGAATTCCGAAGAATACTTTCAAATAACCAAGAATAACCATTATTTAGCATGAATTAAAACAAATTACGTCTAACTTACATCTGGTGTTAAAGCATTTGCTACGACTGGACTCAAAAATCCTGTCAATGCACCAAGTGAATTAGAAGCAGAAAATAGTAAACCAGAATATTTTGGTGTAATTTCAATTGGACTAAGCATTCCACCAGAGAAAACACCAGAACTAAAGAATAATCCAAATGTTAATAGAACAACAACTGCATATTTATTATGACAATCAAACAATGTGATCAGTATCATAAGGAGAGCTGGTCCAAACATACCTATGAAAGAAAGATTTAAAAAAGAACTATACACATTTTGTACTTTTCTTATATATACGGGGGAGGGGATCAGTAGAAACTAAGATAAAATGAGCCTTATATTAAAGATAAGGGGTAAGACTGGTAAACTAAACTTTTGAGAAAGAATTGTAATTTCTAAGCAACAATTTTGTATTGGTAAATATTATTTGATAATGAACAAATGCAATTTGTCAATCTGGGCAGAATAAAAATCGGAGTTACTCAAAAATTCAGGTTATGAGTTTCCGTTACCCATAGAAACAATGTGAGCCATGAGGCTTGATACGTAACTAGGTTTCTTCTTTATATTATATGTAAAGTAAAAACGTTGAAATGTGAAGTATAAGAAAAGAGCAACTATTCACACTGTATTACACTACCTCTACACGTAGGGGAAGTGGGAAGTGAATTGCTTTGGAGAGTTACTTTTAAGCACGCATAAGGTAACTGAATTGTCGTAAAAACAAGAATTACTAATAAACATTTGTATATTTTGAACTAGGAAACAAATTCGAATATCTTTTTCTTCAATAGATTGTTTCTTGATGTTTGATCTTTTGTAGCACAAGTTGTCAATAAAGGTTGGTAAACACAATTCTACCAACAGACAATCATAGACCCGATTAGGAATACTATCTGTTCAACTCACAGTAACTTCGATGATTTTCAGAAGCAGTGTCATCGTTATTGGAGCTGTGATATCTTTTATGTATAATATATTTTCCAAAATGGGGATTTAGTGACTAGTTGAGAGGTATCAGTGCTCTGTACTTATAACAAATAAGTATCTATTTACTTACATACTTCTTATTACGTAATGATTTTAATGTTTTGTGATGATTATTCTACATCTATTGACCCATATTTGACCCTCCTATTTCCTATGTTTAACTATTGATAAGACTTTTGTTATCGTAATTTACTATTCTTACTACTATCAGTACACCTGTCTTCCCACTATCAACTTGTACTTTTAACTATTATTATACTTGGTAACGTATTCTATTTCATTGTGATTATTGACTCAAATAGCCTTGATTGGTCTAACATTTTCATATAAATATTCATGTATATTAGAGTAAAGCCTGATGACGATCTAATTGAAAACAATATTGTTCGCTTACATATGTTGTTCTAAATAAGTAAAGGGCGAAACTATAATTTATGGACGACCTTTGAACGAATCTAATATGACCTTGAGAAATGTTAGCCAATCAGTAAACAGTCAGCATAGAGTAAATATATATTATACAAAACCAAATAATCAAAGTGGATACACCAAAAACTTGTCAAGGTTAGAAAAAGATTCAAAGGTTCCAAAATCGTAGAGGAACTCATCCATGTGGCTCCATAATAGTTGGTCTCTGGAACCATGATAAGGTCACAAAAACCGTCTCAGCCTCGACCACATAGCTTCATTATTGTTTGTGTGCACTCCAGTTGTGTAAGTTTATCATTTTTATTATGGATATGTCCTTACAATACTCACACCACTGAACAGCCGAAGTTTCAGTAACATCTGAGATTATTGCAGCCAATGTTACTGGTGCTTTTATTATACATTTGGCGGCAATTATTATAATATGCCTTAGTTTCAATCTGGGTCGAGCGATAAAGGTTCCTATCCTAGCAAACGTCTTCCTTCAACATATATTACATCGAAGGACAACATCATGGTAGTCTGCACAAGGTCTACAAGTCATTTGATCATTGCAATTTCAAATACAGGAACTTCTCAGTAGTCTCATTTGTTGAAGGCGCCTAATTGTTAAGTCTTTATAATTCTCTGTGAACCCATCGTACATGAGCACCAGGTACTGAAATCGGCGCCGTGACCTTGGAATCTCTCTAACGCTTCTGATTGGCTCGTCCATAAATTATAGTCTCGCCAAGTAAAGAAATGGAATTTACTAGTAAAAATTGTTTGAAAATGAATTGGTAAGATTTCCTGAATAATTTTAATGTCCTAATAATTTCATAAAATCACTCTTTTAGTCCACATAAAAAACGATGCATGGTAAGCACATTCAACTTATGACCATCTAAAGCACAAATAACCTCCATAGAAACGAAAAAGACTTCGTATGAACATAGATTTCAAAGATAATATGATATCTAGAGACATCTTGAAGAGAAGAATTTCGACTCTCTCAATACGACGTTTTTTCGGAGCAACTTTGAGGCCAACTTATCTCAAGTTATAAAATAAAAGTCTAAAAGAATTGATGAAACCAATGAAATATCTACTTGTCAGTCATTTCAATCAAAACAAAATAATCTAGGAATAAAATATTTAGTCCTAACACCATCGGATGCCGGCTCAGTGGTCTATCGGTTAAGTACTCTGGTGCGAGACTGGTAGATCCTGGGTTCGAATCCCACAAGGCAGGATCATGGATGCACACTGCTGAGGAGTCCCACAATAGGACGAAACGGCCGTCCAGCGATTCCAGGTTTTCTTTGGTGGTCTAGCTTCAATTGACTCATGATTTCAACTATTATATCTTACTTACTTACTTACGCCTGTTACCCCTCGTCGAGGAGCATAGGCCGCTCACCAGCATTCTCCATCCAACTCTGTCCTGAGCCTTCCTTTCCAGTTCTTTCCAGTTGCTATTCAGCCTTTTCATATCGGCTTCTATTTCCCGGCGTAGTGAGTTTTTGGCCTTCCTCTTTTCCGCTTCCCTTCCGGATTCCAAGTTAGGGATTGAGTCGTGATGCACATTGGTGATTTCCTTAATGTATGTCCGATCCACTTCCAACGTCTTTTCCTAATTTCCTCTTCAGCTGGAAGCTGGTTTGTCCTCTCCCATAAAACGCTGTTGCTGATAGTATCCGGCCAATGAATGTTGAGTATTTTGCGTAAACAATTGTTTATAAATACTTGTACCTTCCTGATGATGGCCGTAGTAGTTCTCCACGTTTCAGCTCCATACAGTAGGACTGTGTTGACATTCGTATTAAAGATTCTGACCTTGAAATTGGTTGAGAGTTGTTTTGAGTTCCATATGTTCTCCAATTGTAGAAATGCTGTCCTTGCTTTGCCAATCCTCGCCTTTACATCTGCATCCGATCCTCCTTGTTTATCAACGATGCTCCCCAGGTACTTGAATGTTTCCACCTCTTCCAGGGTTTCGCCATCAAGTGTGATTGGGTTGGTGTTCTCCGTGTTGCATTTGAAAATCTTGCTTTTTCCTTTGTGAATGAGGAGGCCTATGGATGCGGAGGCTGCTGCTACATTTGCGGTCTTCATCTGCATTTGTTCGTGTGTATGAGAGAGGAGGGCTAGGTCATCTGCGAAGTCCAAATCATCTAATTGATTCTGAGAAGTCCATTGTATTCCGTATTTCCCCTCAGATGTCGAATTCTTCATAATCCAGTCAATCACTAGAAGGAAGAGGAATGGGGAGAGTAGACAGCCTTGTCTGACTCCGGTCCTTACTGGAAATGCATCTGTCAGCTGTCCTCCATGCACGACTTTGCACTGTAGTCCATCGTATGAGTTTTGGATAATGTTGACAATCTTTTCAGGAACTCCATAGTGTCGAAGAAGTTTCCATAATGTTCTCCTGTCCACGCTGTCAAACGCCTTCTCATAGTCGATGAAGTTGACGTATAGTGATGAGTTCACTGCTGTTGTTTTACAAACTGTAAACACTAAGTATTTATTTTCTGCAAGTGAATAACTTTTAAACACAACAATCAGACCTACTCACCTATGCTGTTCATCAGTTTACGAACAACACTCAAAGTTAGAATTCGACGAGCCAAGAGGATATCGGATATCCAACCAAATATTAGTTGTCCTATCCACATACCGATATATGGTAGGGAAGACAATAGAGCATTCTACAAGACAATTAAATCATTAGTCATTATGATGGATAACGATGGCTCCGAAAAAGAAAATGTATTATGACAGTATAATTGGTTAATAAAATGCGTGAATAGATATAGGATGACAGAGCTGCTGACTAATGAAGTGGAAATGTTAGGGAGTTAAAAAGGTTACCTAGTATACAAAATACTAAATATTGATGGTACGATTTATATAATCATGAATAGCGAAACAGAATCTCGCAAAGTAATAAATGATTTTCTTCTATCGTCTCTTCAATTGAAATGAAAGGATAGTAAACGTAACGAATAGTTGTTATAATCTAATAACAAGATTGGTCCCGAATAATTATGTTTCACCAAACGCATTTCACATTCAGCAAAATTAACTATTCTTTATCATGGTAAAATCACCTCATAAAAGAGCAAGCCGTGATTAAACATGGGCACCATTGTATGTTAGTTTACTATTTAACCGTTAGATTTATAAAGTGAGAAGAAAGTAACCAGATGAATATTGATTGTAGATCGAAGTAAATAACAAGTGTTTTTCCACAACTACAAAGGATCCAAGTCGGTTAGCAAAATGAATCGGCACAGCTAACTGTGAAAACAGTTTAACGAATACGTTTCTTCGGTAATTTCTCACTATACCTTACAATTAGGAATGCAAATATAAATTCGGAACATTTAAATTGTAGTTAATAAAAAATATAATTGGTGAGCACAATTGCAATGTCATGCAGGTACCTACGTAATCTGTTAAAGACACACAGCAGAGTGGGTACAGAAAGAACGAAATGGATCTATCGGTTAAGTGCTCTGGCGCGAAGTTGGTAGGTCCTTGGTTCGGATCTCGCGGGTGCGGGATCGTGAATGCGCACTGCTGAGGGGTCCCATAACAGGACGGGACGGCCGTTCAGTGCTTCCATGTTTTCCATGGTGGTCTAGCTTCAATTGACTCATGATATCAACTATGGATAAATTATCACAAAAATATGTGAATAATGTATGAGAACATTCGTCAAAACGTGATCGAATGGTTTCACAGTATTTGGGCGTTGAGTTGACGTGATACATTAAAAACGAAAAAAATGTATTTCTAAAATCTCAGTGAATGAATTTAAAGTAAATCCAACGTTTCGCCTGACAATCTGATCCAAGATTTTTCAAGGAAATATAATCAAACATCATATTTACCGAATATAAATAAATACATGGTTGTCTGGTTAAATGTATACTAAATAGGTCATCCAATCAACATTAACAATGTTTACTTTAGTGTGTAAGAGATATGGGGTATGAAGGTGTGTTAAGATAACAGATTGTGTGTATTCGTAAGTGGTGTGAGGAGAAATTTCATCCACTATATATTGCCTCTGATCGGTGGATTTTTAAGAAACACACACAATTTTGTAGATATCTTAGTAGAATAGGAGGTGAGTCACAGGTCATGTAGGTTAGTGTTAACGTGAAGCTTGAAGACGGGATTTTCAATCCCTCAGGGAACATCTGTTCCTTTAAGATTACAATTATGCCTTAGTGGGGTGTGCCAATTAACACTAAACCTGCATCCAGGGTATCCTGCCTACTACTTCCAACTACCTAGTATATTAGGCATTACACATTGAAAAGTTGCATCAAAAATTAGAGAGGCGTTAAAGTACCAGTGATTTGTTGTTTGGGAATAGTAACAACTTGAAATGTCTTGGATTTTCACAGACTAAAGCTTCGTCAAAAACAGTTTGTGATGTGTAAATGTTGAAATCGGTCTACGTTTGATTAGTTCTAGAACATTCCGATTATTCGTCTCCAGCCTGCTAAAGTAAATTTAACTCATGGTAGGTTGGACAATTCAGAAGTTAAACTGTTCTATTCCCCACGAATGTGAATTGGTCTTGGGCAACTGGTAGTTGTGGATTTAAAATATCCATAACTGCACTATATTGTTCAAAATCCAACAACATAATATTTATACCTGTAACGTTTATCAGTCAATCAATATATAATGTTTAAATAGTTTCCAACATGAGTTGGTAAAATTACTTATTTTTAGTGTTAGAATCATACCGTTATTGATGGGGTTGTCTGGATTTTGATTTTTATGTAAATTTGGATAGTAACTTGAAACGGGATCGAGAACATGCGTTTTACCCGATTTAGGACTCGTTAGCTGGATGTAGCCTCATCCCAGGTCTACAATTCAGTACCTTTTTAAATCAAACGCCGATATGTTACCCGCTCAGTTACTGAGTCCAACTAGCTACTGGTTTGTGCAAAGGGGATGAGTTTTATTATTCGTTTGTACATATTCGAATCTTGCTGTTGTTGATGTCAAGGACTGGGAACTGATCAGTACTGAACTGATATTTCATTTTAATGTTCATCCCTCCAGTTGTCCAATGGTTAAACGCTCGCAGTTAAAGACCAGCAATTCCTGAGTTCAGTCGCTTGATGGGGTTTCACATGAGCACTATTGAGTTCCATAACAGGAAGAAACAACTGTCTAGTGCACTACGGTTTTCATTAATACCCTAACTGAGGTCCGCTCGTATAGTATACCGTTAACAAATTAAGTCACTCTGCAGAAACTCTTGGTCATCACAACCAAAACATTGTAGTAGTTTGGTCATGCTTAATTGAAATTTGTAAACTCCTACAACAATTAATCATATTTAAATCATACAACAAATTGGAGTCAAACATCTTGATGTATTCAATCTTCGTTGCAATGGTCAGTGTCAACAGCTTTACTTTGAAAAAATCCAAACGCATGAAGGATCTTGAATAAAATCTTAAGAAATGTTTTACAAATCTAATAAAATGCAAAACTAAAGGCTTTTCAATAACTAAAAGGTAAACACATACTCGTTGAAAATCAAAATGTAACACTTCACGCATATACGTTGGTACACTTGTTAGAAAAGTATATAAATTCCAATCTATCCCAATATTTACAATAACGAATGCCCAAACAGGGAGTGATGTCAAAATGGATTTTATTGGAATCTATATTTAAAATAATATATAAAATGAATTTTGAATGACAGAATAGATTTTGAAATGGTTACCACAAATAACATTAAATGGAAAATATTGTTTACTCCATCATCTATTTGATGATTTATTATTCATTGTATCTGTTGAACAATGAACAATATATTATACCTGTATAGTATCATATAAATCGATTGTTAGTCAGTCAGTCAGTTAGCTACAACGTAGAACCAGGCACATTTATGCATCGGTCCAAGTTGCCATACCTCATTAGCATATCAAGATCAACACCAAATTCATAGAAGTAGTTAATTTAGTGGTGATAGTATATAAAAGAAAGGTTGTATATAAGGATATAGCATAGGAAGAAAGATATGAAGCAATTTTAATCTCACGGTTTAACGGAAGATAAAGAGTGTATACACCTACACCATGGTGATCCATGTCACACAGAGTCTCCAACCATTGGGTACGATAGTCGCGCGGACCCCAACCAGGTAGTCTGCATCTACCAACATGGATCAGACTAGAAGTTAGTGACTTTGTGGACTGATGCCACGTTTTGGTTTGGCCGCCTCTAACTCTCTTCCAACCATCCCCTACATTAGTCAGAATAGCGCGTCGTGGTAATCGGTGTTCAGGTATACGTAACACGTGGCCTAACCATCTCAGTCGATGAAGATTCATGACCTCATCAACTGATTTACCGATTGTAACATATCATTAAAGAAATTTCACAAGTCCTCATCATCCCTGAATAATATAGACACCCTATAGAGCTTAATATACAACAAGTCAATAAATAAGTGAATCAATCTAGTGAAGTAGTTTATAAAGTAAAGTGTTTTGTTGATTAGTTTTTGGGCTTCTTATGAACTCAAGTGAAATAACCAACACACTAATTGATGTTAAACAGAAGGGTTGTTTGTGGATATTATAGTCATTTTAATAGTTGAGATCATGAGTCAATTGAAGCTAGAACACCATGGAAAACCTGGAAGCACTATCATATCCACAAATACCCTTCTGATAACAATCAACATATGCTCACTAGTGACTGGCTTCAAGAGGTATTTTCTGCAGTTCTAGTGAGAAGCAGTGGCCACTGGAGTTAAATCAGGTCTGTTGTGAGGTAATAACTCACTGAAGACAATGGTGGGTGTGTCGTTCAATTTCGTGGATCGGTTGAAGTTAGATATTGGCAATATTGGGTGGCGGCTCAGTGGTCTAGAGGTTAAGTGCTCGCGCGCGAGGCTGATAGGTCCTGGGTTCGAATCTCGCAAGGCGAGATCGTGGATGCGCACTGTTGAGGAGTCCCACAATAGGACGAAACGGTCGTCCAGTGCTTCCAGGTTTTCCATGGTGGTCTAGCCCTAATTGACTCATGATCTCAACTATTAATGCTAATTAATCAAATCCACTGCATATGGGTGATGATATCCTAACGTTTCGGTGTTGCAGTGGGTTTCATTACATTACTGACTGTAAGTGGTTTCTAATTAAAGCATGAAAGCATTATTTAAATCAATTGATTTTTAATTCCATTCAATTTACAATATGCTACTTACCTTTCCTTCCTTGTTTTTCGTTATAACTGGACAGGTTGATTCTAAATAAGTCTTTTCTTCCATAGATATTCTTGGATGTAACTTAGGTTCATCATATACAAACATGAACCATATGATACAATAAACAAAGCTGATTGCACCTTTTTATGTTATAAGAAAGTTTGAAAATAGGCAAACATATGAATGTTTGAAGACACCAGTTTTTTGCTAGATCAACTGGTCAAAAAATTTATAGTTGATGTTGGATGCTTGAAGGAGATTGCCAAGTAGTCTGTCAACCTAGGCTCGGTGTTTCTTAATGCTCATCAACTAAGTGCATATCCACAACTTTCAGTGTGGCTACAAGTCTAAGTGATTTGGAAACGCTTGCAACGTAATCCGTAGAACTTGATCAGCATTAAGAACTGGACAAACTCAACACTGATTACTATTCAGTAGTTAATAAATATAGATAACTCAGTTCTGTAAGAAGTTACTCGCATCGAGTGGCTCAGTGGCAAAGTTTTTGGTTGTTAAAATGGGCAATGAGGATTCATATCCGAAGAATGCCATAAATCCCATGATAACGGATACATGTCACTGAACAATTTCAGCTGGTACGGAACGTATGTTCAGGGTTTTCTGTCAAACGACTTCAACCACCTATCAAGTGTATATTTGCGCCCCTCATCACCTAAGAAACCGATGATCCCACAGCAAATTAAGTGAGTTTGACTGTTCATCTTAGATAAATCACAATTCATTTATTTTGGAAAACAGATGAACCTTTATGCTTGAGCATAATAATTATCACCTGAACAACAACATTTAGTATCTTCTCTGCCCTATTGCATTATCTAAGTTCTATTGTTCCTGTATAATATGTTATCGGCTAAGTATGTAATTAATCTTTTATCACTTATATTTACCATTTAGTTGGAGTGAGATGAAGGAGAGCTATGTGTTCACAAGTGACTTGGGATACTTTAGTAATAACAAGTATTAAAGGCAGCTATGAACAGAATTGCCCCCAAATGCCCTGATACGGCCGAGAGTTGGAAGAGTCCGCTCTCCCTCTCCAAATACTCTCACATGGCCACGCGTATATAGCCTCTGACACACAAGTCCTACTCACTGCCTTCTCGTGGCGGGGGTGTTGTTCACGAAAGTGAGAGGACGAAAAGCGAATGTCCGGCGCTTTAACCGGGTTGATGGACACGGAGGGTCCACCTAGGGGAGTTGGAAAACCCTGATTCCAAACCAATGGTACACATGGGCTCCACGATCTTGAGGGAACAAATAGCGTATTAACCTATTGTTGGTGACCGGCTACCATGGGACTGCATCTCCTCACGATGCTCCACTGCCTTGTGGATCAGATCTTTAGGTCAAAGGCTCCGACTGTGGCCCCCTAAGAAAACCACCTGCTTCGGTCTGGGCACCTGGGCAGTATCACAGCCCTCACACAAATCAAATGAGATTTGTGAGGTGCATATATATCTGGTGCCCCTTTGTACCAATATTTATGTGTTTAAATAAATAAATAAATGACCACAAAAAAGACATCAACAGTGAGAGAGTGCACAAATGGAGAATTATAGCCATATTTAAAGTAGTAATTAACACTTAATTTTAGAAATTACGTACAAGTCCATTCGTTAAGTGTTCAAACACAATTATCGTGTCAAAACTAATAATACTAAGTTTATTTATTTATTTATTTGAACACATAAATATTGGTACAAAGGGGCACCAGATATATATGCACCTCACAAATCTCATTTGATTTGTGTAAGGGCTGTCATACTTCCCAGGTGCCCAAACTGAAGCAAGTGGTTTTCTTAGGGGGCAACAACCGGAGCCTTTGACCTAAAGGTCTGATCCACAAGGCAGTGGAGCATCGCGAGGAGATGCAGTATCACGGTGACTAGTGACCAACAATAGGTTCATAGGTCATCCATGTGCACCATTGGTTTAGAATCAGGGTTTTCCAACTCCCCCTAGGTGGACTCGCCGTGTCCACCGACCCGGTTAGAGAGCCGGACATCCGCTTTTCGTCCTCTCAATTTCGTAAACAACCCCCCGCCACGAGAAGGCAGTGAAAAGTAATTCAAATTACTGAAGAGATGACATACTGAAATCCGAGATCATAGAAATAGAATCATAACACTTAAATCATCCAGTCATATTTAGATAATCAAATGTAAATAACTTCTTGTTTTCAAATAAGGATACAGTCAAATACATATTTAGGAATTATTATCATCATTAGAAATTTCTACTTATTTACTAAATCAAGTCATATTTATTCAATCTTCAAGTTGCAGTGCAGACAGATATTAATATACAAATAAATAATAATACTTTTTAGCATTGAACTATTAAACAAATAATAGTAATACCCTCAATATTCAATATGTTTAACCGGAATTCATAGCTAACAGAGTCATTTGTAAGTAACCTTTTAATTTCCTATTAATTATAGTCTAAATGTGGTCCTTTGATTTCATCATTGAGTTTTGAACTATTCGATCACATTGTAAGTAAAGATGGATAGTGGCTAGCAGTGGAATCCAGTTTGACGCGCGTTTCATCCTATTTGGGACTCGTCAGCTGGATGTATCTGCATCTCAGAGTTGCAGTCCTAACACATCGATAGGAAGATTCAAACAAACAATACTAAATGAATTTAAACTTCACCCCATCGCACAAGCAAGTGGCTATCAGGACTCAGTGGCCGAGTGGATAAAGCGATGGCGTTTGAAGCGAAAGATATTGGGTTCGAGTCCCAGAGTGAACATCAACTCTGAGATGCATGTGTACATCCAGCTGACCAGTCCTAAACTGGATGAAACGTACGTCAAACTGGATTCCACTGCTAGCCACTATCCATCTTTGCTTACAATGCTTGTGAATTAAGGCTATATTGAGGCAATACGCACAGTATGCACATATGCCAATTAGAGACTGACCAGTTGCAGTCCTAACACATCGGCGGGAAGATTCAAACAAACAATACCAAATGAATTTATTCGATTACATGTTTAAAGAATAAAAACAAGTTTACGTAATTTGATTTCATCGTTTAATTAGTACTATGATCCACTAGTTGAATAAGTTTGATGTCATATTTAAAACATTAATGTGTATTTTGTTAATAAATAGCATTTTAAATTTAATCTGTACAAAAATAACTGACTCACCATAGAAGTAGAAAACTAGTGACCATCCCAATGATGTTTGACATAAAGCTCCAGTAATAGGCATTGTAATAGCACTACCTACATGAAGTCCTATCATAATATTTAATGTAAAACAATATAATCAGACTAATTATAGCAATAAAATTATAAATTTATAGTGCGAGACAAGATTAAAGTCTTTTTAGCAACTTACTAAGAGATATAATGTAGAAAAAACCCGTTTAGGATAAATGTTTTAACTGAAGTGAATGCATGGTTACATAAAGCTTATAAATATATACAGTTACTGATAGAGATCCAAATTTATGTTTTGAATGATAGACTAAAGTCAGTCAGTCAGCTACAACGTAGAACCAGTCACACATATGCATCGGTCCAAGTTGCCATACCTCATTAGCATATCAAGATCAACACCAAATTCATAGAAGTAGTTAATTCTATGGTGGTAATATAAAAAAGAAAGGTTGTATATAAGGATATAGTATGGGAAGGAAGAAAGTTATGAAGCAATTTTATTCTCAAGGTTTAAGGGAAGATAAAATGAGTATACACCTACGCCATTGTGATCGATTCTGAGGCATGTCACACACAGTCTCCAACCATTGGTTACGATAGTCACACGGACCCCAACCAGGTAGTCTGCATCTACCAACATGGCTTAGACCAGAACTTAGTGACTTTGTCTACTGATGACACCTTTTGGTTTGTCCGTCCCTAACTCTCTTCCAACCATCGCCAATACTAGTCAGCATAGCGCGTCGTGGTAATCGGTGCTCAGGTATACGTAACACGTGGCCCAACCATCTCAATCGATGGAAATTCATGACTTCATTAACTGATTTACCATCATTCCCTAATACGCTGCGTCTAACCTCACTATTACTTACCTGGTGATCTCAACAGATGCGAGCAATATTTCTAAGACATCTGTGGTCAAACACTAGCAACTTAAGAGTATCTTCTACTCTTAATGGTCATGTTTCACAGCCGTAAGGCAGAACAGAGCAAACCGCTGCGCAGTATACTCGTCCATTAATTGATAGACGGATATCTCGTCTTCGCCTTAGGTGACGTAGGTTGGCAAAAGCCATGCGAGCTTTTTGAATCTATGCTGAGATTTCGTCAGACAACAACCCATTAGGGCTGATCAGACTTCCAAGATAAGTAGAGTTGTCCACGCGTTCGACTACTTCACTTCCTATCCTTAGTTCAGGTGTTGACACAGGCCAGTCCTGGAGTAACAATTTACATTTAGAGGGAGGAAACACATCCCAAACATCCTGACGTTGTTATCCAGTGCTATCAAAAGACTCTGCATCTTATCAGCGCCTTCATCAAACAGAACTACTTTGTTTGCGTATTCCGATAAGCATGTCTGTGCTCTAAAACCTGACGAATAGTGAATATGTGGTCGATGCAGCCATGACCAGGTCTGAAGCCAGTCTGATTTTCTCGTGTTTTCAGTCCACGAGTCTTAGTTAGGCGCCTGAAAATTATTGAGGCTAGTATTTTAGACGCTATGTTAGTCAGACTAATCCCTCTATGGTTATCGCAGGATGATTTTGGGCCCTTCTTATATATTGGGACAACCAGTGATTGTGACCAGTCAGATGAGATTACGTCCAACTCCCAGAATTTAGCTAAAATATTAGTCAACCAAACCACTAAAATTGGACCACCATATTTAAAGATCTCTGGAGCCAATCCATCTGGACCAGCTGCTCTTCCTCGTCTCAGATTAGTTATAGCCTTTTGAACTTCAGGTAGGGTCGAGGGACCTACTTCAATGTTCCATTAAGGTTTTTTTGGGAATAGTGGGTAGTTGTGCAGTAGCTGAAGACCAGCTGAACTGCTCCTTAAAGTGTTCCGCCCATCGTTCTAAACGTTTGGGCTGAGAGCATACGAGAGTTTCGTCTTTTTCCGAGAGATCTATTGGCTTTTAGCAACCTTTTAGTTTAAATTACTAATAGATATCGCTACTGTTTCCACAGCTGTTCGTAAATCTTTTCAAGCAACATCTGGGTCAGCTTCGTTTACAAAACTGCCCAGATGTGAACTCAGTTGTTCCTGGAATCTGCTTTTGGCTTTCTCGTCCCTCAGTTAAATTCTAATGGGTCTTAATGTAGTTTTTCTGCGTCTAGTGAGGCGCGAACAAATGCGTGCTCGTATTCAAGCATGATCAGATTCTATACATGAGTTCCAGAGCGAGCGACAATCTTCTATCGAACCTCTCCAACGATGACTGATGGTAATATGGTCTATTTGAGTCCATCGTTGGTTTGGTGCAGGTGGTCGCCATGTTAGACGGTGTCTCTCCTTATGCTTAAAATTAGTGCTTGCTAAAAATAAACGATTGTCTGAGCACAATTGTAGCAAACGGTCACCACTATCTGTTCGCTGAGCAGGAATACTAAAATACCCACCTAACTGTTTTTCTGTGTGGTTTAAGCTACCTACTTGCGCATTAAAGTCACCCGCTACGACTATTATGTCTGAGCGTTTTGCTTTATGTAGAAGTTCAGAGAGCTTTCTGTAAAAGTCATCTTTCACTTTATCCGGGCTGCAGTCAGTGGTAGCGTAGGCAGAAGCGACGAGAAGGCACCGACGTGGATTTCTATCCTTCCGAGTTCTTACGGAGCCATTTAGTCAAACAGCACGGGCGACTGTTAACGGGGATCCATTCTAATAGTGCTTGTTCTGCTCTCGTACTTAGTGCTATACCTATACCTGCAAGTCCACGAGAACTAGCCATCGGGTCGCCAGATACACGGGGGGCGTAACTTGTCGGCTCTCCATTTTGGCGAGGTGAGGTCAAGTGAATGACCACACTAGGATCCTGTATGTGTGTTTCGGAGACACAGCATACATCAACGGTACGAGACTCTAGGGTCTTAGCCAAGGAGGCCTGTTGACCGATTTGACTTAGGGTACGTACGTTGAAGGCTCCAATATGTAGTTTGGAGCGAGGTTTTAGCAGACCTGGGACAGTGTTTTGCGCACTAGAATCGTTGACCATGGTGACACTTGAGGGGGAAAGCGAAAGAGGAAGTTTAGTGTTCAAAGTCGAGGTAGAAGGAATAGTAGGAAGTGAAGAAAGAGATTGATTATGAATACAGTGGTCTTGAATGCTGTTAGAGGTATGAGGGCAGTTATCACTTCCCGGTCGCCCGCACCATGGAAGGATTCTTCTGGAGGTACTTGAAACGAAAATTGGATTAGTGGTCTTAGTGACCTGAGAGTGTGACTGCAATGCCCAGGGGACAACTGCTGCAGGTTTGTCACACACGACCATTTTGTGGGTAATTTTTGCGTTAGCTTCGTACTTGTTGGGACCTTACCGCCCGAGATGGATATCCGTGGGATAAGGCGAGGTGTACATTTTTAGAGTCGACCTTTTCTAACCTCACTCATTCTTGTGGGAAGGCAGCATCGCCGTTATGCTGGTTGTCTGAAGGAGACATTTTACTGCGTCATACCTCTGTACAGTCAACAGTACGACTTCGCTTTCGGACTTTGGGTTTGCTGCTTTTAGTCTTACCGCTCTTCAAGCGACCTGTCTGGCATGGCAGGACCTTGAAGAACGATTGTTCCAGCCAGTATAGCTCGATTGGTTCATCACGATAGGCAAGCCCGACCACTACGTCAAGGTAGCAGCAACGATCGGGTCATAGACTAAAGACAATGAAACAGAATCAAACTGTAAATTTATTACGAATGCTACCTGCATAAGCAAATCCAATTAAAAGTCCACGCTCATTCGGAGGTGCCCAGGCAGCCCAAAGTTGATAGAATCCAGGAAACCAACTTGCCTGAAACACCAATAAATAACTCACATTTAAAATCATAACTAGTGAATATCAAGTTCCACACATCGGTTAATAACAAACAAACGAAATGATATCGTCACTTGAACAAAAGTGGGATGAAGCATGGGGAATTTTTTTATACTTTCGTTAAATTATCAAAAGGTAGCTTAGCTAGATATCAACGATCAAAACTTGTAGTCGGTGAAATAAAAGATTCGCTAGTTCACATTTCAATCAATTCCGCATGCTGGACCAGTCAGAATAAATTATTTTAATTGCCTTTCTCGTCAAATTCTGGGTTTCTTAAAGATAAGTACATGTAAAGTCATATAGTCACAGTTGTAGGTTATATCATCTATTTTTCCTATGGTTGATTAAAAACCGAGAGATTTGATGTCAGTAGGTATCATTACCAAGGTTTGACCTGATAATTTCGAATGAATTGAGCATTGGGTAGATCGTTATGAATGAAATAACATAATTTTAATATCCCAATGAGTAGGAAAATTAGATGAGTCACAAAACGTCAGAAAACCTAATTTTTCTACTCATTAGGATATTACAAATATATCACTTTATTTGTGATGTCAGTAGTTACTTAATGACCATTCGTGTTAGTCGGTGTAGTATGTCTGGTATTATTATATCAGTCCATTAGACTTTGTGGATAAATATTTTATTGCCCCATAAACGTCGTAAAAGATAACGAAAGCAACAAATTAGAACAACTTTATTATTTTATTCAGTGTAATATCCTCACTGGGGATTCATTTACCCGGTCTTGGGTCAGACGATATGTCATATCTTGTGCTACTATTCAACTGCTAAAAGCGAAGTAGATGGAGAAGGTAAAAATTCGTGACACAACACCTGAAAGCCGGATAGTTTAAACATCAATTCATCGCTCAGCGCGCTTTTATTAAAACCGAAGCTGTTGTTTTTGGAAACGCGTTAGGTTAAATCGTCGTGATTGCCCTCCTTTTTATAAATTCGTACTTTTCATAGAGATGATTTTCGTAACAAGCCGAAACTGGTTTAAGAATGACTGCAAACCATATAGCCATGTACTTTTGTTCTGTTTCAGCTCAATGAAAATGTATTGTAACCCATTAATGTGGCACAAGACGGGATACTTGATATAGAGAGCAAGTCAGAAGTAACAAAAACGTCAATCAATGGCAATCAGATGTGACCTAAAGGTCAAATGTGTTTAATTAAGGTCAATTTCCCAAGAATAGATTGGTATACATATGACTGAGTTTTCGTGCATTTTATTCGGTATTCCACTACACTTTCTCGCCGAAGTAGTCAGCTGGGGTTAGCACATAGCATACCGTGCATCGGACCAGATTTCGGAACACTACATGTCACAACAATACCCGGGGTTGTATCACACTTCTTATATGAGAGATAATGATAATATTAAACAGAAATAACCTGAGTAGTCGGAGAGCACTTTAAACGCGCAATCTATCAGCTGAAGTGGAAGCCTTTTAAACGAAGTAACGACCATTCCATACTACATTAATTTAGGGCTGATTGGCAGAGCATATCGACAGCACTATAGCAGAACAACCACAAGGCTTTCATGTCTCGTGATTAGTCTCGTAACATTCGGCCACTGAATCTAGGTCCAGTAGTCTCCGCCTTGCAATTTTGGTCGACTCATGATATAATGCAACTACAATATTATATCACTAGTGAGGGTCCTTTTAAATTTCAGCTTTGCCAAATTCAATCGTTTACCTCCTATTACGAAGTAATGAAACTTTATGAACTTCATGTGAACTAATAATCATTGTTGTTTATTTATTTTTGGATTATATCTATTGTGAGATTATAGATACTACTTGGATTCTCAAATTTGAGATGAAGCTAGTTAAAACCCAATATTAAAATTTCAATCTAGAATCCTAATACAAATCCTATAGCTGATGTTTCCAATCAAAAAGATCAGAGGTTTAAAGAAATGGGCATAATAAGACCTACGGATGCCAATCCTGTAAGCACTCGTAAGGCACAAAATAAGTATAGAGACCTTATTGCTACCACTGGAACAAGTATTGTTGACGTGCTCATAAGAATTAGGGATGTAAGTAGGACTGAGCGAACGCTGAACTTTTGAATAAGGATACCTGCAGGTATCTGCCCAAGAAAATAACCCCAGAAAATGACTCCGAGAAGAACTCCCCAACTTGAGCGATCCCAATCAAACGGGCCATCTATCACAGTCTAAAATTTTAAAATAGTGAGAAAAACAATCAGTCACCTGGAATTTTGCATCCATCATTATGAATCAGGGATAAAACCGAAAGGAAAAGCAGGATAACAACTTAGTGGTAAAAACATTCATAGAACTTACTAAATTGATATGACGTTAGTTTCTAAATATTAAATACAAAAAGGTATAACATTAGCACAGATACATATACTGTCTGAAATGAAAAATTTTTGGATGAAAGAGTTTCCAAGTTTGTGGAAAAAGCAATAGAAAACTGCACCAGTACTAACAATAACTTTATTTTGAGTTTTATGTGATGCATTGAATTATTTGGTAGTGTAACCTCCAAACAAAAACCATCAACGATGTACAGGCGCGTAACTGAGGGTGAACATTTAACCCAATAATCCATCTCCTGTGAAAAACAAACGTTTTTTTATAATTTCTTTCAAAATTTAGTAAGAGAACTGTTCAGATAGCTTGAGCAATTTTTCCCAATTATTTTGTATACTATTGAAAAGCCTTTTTAAACAACGAGCATAATGAATGCTACACCCGATAGCTGGTCGAAAAGTCTCATGAAGTTTTAGCACTAAGAATGTTTTTTAAAGTGGATCTAATCATACGAGAAACAGCAGTTTGATTCCAGTGATATTCCTTACATCCACGCCTTTTTATAGACCTTTGATTACCATCTGACTCATAGTTTACCTCTGACAAATACCTTAGGCTGCTAGTAGCTCCAATTCGCTTGGAAACCTTCAAACGATTCCCGAACACAGAGTTTGACTATCATGTTTTGCAATTTTAGAGTGGGAGGATAACAGTTGAAACTTTGTTGAAACTACTTATACTAGAATAACTACGTGGACTCTTCATAAGATTTAGAATAGTCAAGACAATTTTCCATGTCTTAGTTCTGGTTTTTCTTCCACCAATGTTTTATTTCATGGTTCTCCTCACGATATTTTTTATGTATGGTAACTTGAAATGATTCAATTTGGAGTGATGGTGCTTTTCCATGCTTTCCACTAGAACCTTAACATTAGGCATAAAACTCAATTACTCCAATCCATTTTCATTGCTGGCATTCGCAGACACTACGTCGTACAAGCTAGTTATACGTTTTTTACTTACATGTTATTTCCCACCTACTCAGTGTCGTAAAGCAGTGTGAATGTTGAAGCAATTTGCTGATTTTATAGTTAAATAAAGTACAAAAGTACGAAGATTTGTGTAAAAACCTAGACGGCTTAGGTAAATAATTTTTTACGAGACATTCCCAACCACCGTTATGATACAGTATCGTACATTATACTGATACATACGGCTTTTCTTAAAGCAAACGTGGCCATGTGGAATTCTGAATAAAAGGCACTCATTCAGGGTTTTAATTTAAAATAGGATGGAAAGAGAAGGTTAAGGGAATTCAAGTGAAGATGTAATTTGAAGTTGTGAGACTAGCAAACAGATTATGGTGATAGAACGTCTGAATTCTAAGAGTTGAATAATCCATTATAACTAACTCTGAACAATATCATATACTACTGATCGTTATTATCTTAGGGACCATGACTAGAAAGCCTATTGCTCATAAGTAATTGATCTCTTGAGTTGTTGTAAGTGCCCTAACTACTGACTAAAAAGTGAGTAAACCAACGTCGCTGGATCTACAGTAATTCCTTTTTATCAGTAAACGATCGTTCTTACACTTCGGTACAAGAAAAAACATACTGAATCCTATTCCATCACAAAATATAGCATCTTTGGAGGCTTCCTGTTTAAAATAATAGAAGCTAAATGAATATTTGGATACCTTTGTTTCATCGAATGATTCTGTAGTACAACCAGATGAATTTGGGCCAACTCGAATAAGATATTTATCATTTGTACTGTTGTTATCATGTATAGTGCCGCGATTTGTCATACACAAGATTGCAATACTTAAATTTACTCTTTGAGCCAGCATGTTGATCGTCCCAAGGCACAAAACCAGCGACAAAATAACTCTTTCAGGTAAGTATTTCATATCGCTAAGAGCGGAATCGCATGACAACGTCAGTTAAGCGCTAAACCTAATTCCAATATCCAATATCTTCGTCAGGAGCTTGTATAAACTAATTGTTTTTTGGGCTCTTTTCTTGTTATTTCGGTGCAGATTCAGGTATTTGATATTGTTCAATGGAAGATAGCGTACCCTCTCGACTGAACAAATTATAGTCAGTTTGGTTGTTATTTGTGAATTTGTAGTTTGAGTGGGTTTGGCTTAGAGCACAAAGGTTTCGGGAAACCAACAGATATCACATTATCAGGTCGGTCGGTTGCAATGACAGATTAACTAAGTGATTATTTGAGTGCCAACAGAACGACTGTTTCAAGCGTAACAAATAAGTTGTTTTACTGGTAATATGTACGGAGACGAGATGGAAAATATAATAGTGGAAACGAAGTTGATAATAAGCTAGATAGGAAGTAGTTACTGACGTGTGATAATAATAATGGTGGAAAATTGCGAGACATTGACCAATCACAGATTATGTTTAGTTACTGTAATTGAAACGTAAATTGCTTCGTAAACATAAGGCATGGAATAATGAGTTGGTGCTTGTGGCTAAGGACTTACATACTCGCTAATCATGGTCAACAGAACTGGTCGGTGGGTATGAGATAAATAATGATGATCTAATAGCAGTGGTATTTAGTAAAGTTTACTGCAGGAAGAGATCTGAGAAAGATTTGTCATCTGGAGGAGAGAATTAGCCGCAGGTTGTAAGTTAGGTTTATCGGTGTTCAGAAGTTCTGTTTTAAGTCCTACACTTCTCAGTTGCATGAGCGAGTTAGCTAGAATAGCTTCGGCTGAATGTACATAGTTGTTAGGATTTTTGTGTTCAGTGTGGCGTGAAGAGCACGCTGAAAATCCCTTTAAAGTGATTTGTTGGACAGTATAGATATTTTCTCATCCTTCTTTACTGTGTTGTAATTTGATGCTTACTCAAGTCACTGTTCTTCAGTCTTTGTTGTGCGCAATTTAATTACTTGACTTCTGTTATGACTTACCTTCATTACTTAATGTAATAAGGAGCCGAAGATTATCAGAACTATGTCGAAATTTATCGAAGGGACTAATTGCTTCATTACTTAATTTTACTGTTACATATTGCCAGACCATTGACATTAAGGTCATGTTTGATTAAACTTAGGGTTACGGCGTGGTCCAGTTGGTAGTTACTGATCCTTGATAGTCCAGTGTTGACGGTTACTCGAGTCCATCCTGATAGGTATTTGACCACATTTTGTTGGGAACATCCACATTTGTTCTCAGTCACTGAATACTAATTTACCGACCTTGTAGAGGTAGCCATGATAAGTTGTTTTTCTAGTTAGTTTTTGATACTACTTGCATTTCTTTTGTCAGTTCTCGTAATTTGTACATTGGCTACAAGTGGCTGTAAAATTTGTTTAAAATTGCATGATTTTGAATGCCTCCCCTTCCGTCTTGAATCCCTGATAACACGACACACCGATAACTGCTCATAAATACACTGTTACACTCACATGTCTCTCGTAAGCAATTGCCTGTTGTTATAATAACTGAACTCTAAAATATTTATTACCTACATTTGTACACTATAGCCATATCTCCATCATACACTCCATCTGTATTTACCACTCGAATCATAACAATATATACTGGAATAATTAATTACCTATAATTATGGCAAATCCTGACAGTTTAAGTGACGTCCAGTAAATTGTACTTGTGTTTATAAATTGCATTTAATATGTTAATACATTAATTTTTGGACGCAATAACTATATTATCATTTTTGAGTTAATATAATTTTCCGTCCACCACAGCCTTTCCTTTTGCTGTTTGGCACATAATTTTTGTGTGCTAGGGAAACAGTAGACTTCTTAGCAGGGACTGTTTTGAAATTTTGATGTAATTCACTTGCTTTCCTAAATAAGAAAGGTTTATTTTCCTTACAGAGTTTGTGCTCTTTCATAATATATTACCAGTCACTCAAAAACGCTTTGTACGCTAGTAAGATCAACATAGTTCCGTCTAATAAGAAGCTGGTTTCTAGCTCTGAATTCAGGGTAAATACTTGAATTTCAGTTGTCACACATATTTTTTCGTTAGTGTATCACGACAAAACTGTTAAAGAAAATGAAAGGAGGAGGGCAAAACGCAGAACAGATAGTGTTCATGATTGTTTCTGTTGCATCATTTGTGATAGGAAAATTGCAGTATGATGTTTAAACATATTTTCCTCCACCAGATCAGCTGCTCTAGAATTGTGTTTCATTATGTTATGGAAAGCAAGCCAATAATATGGTAACAAATGGTTAAAGAACCGTGAAATCTAGAAAGATTCAGGGAACTGAAAAATTTACTGTTGTATTGATCTTTTGTACCTGAAGGTAACCCTCGTTCTATTGAGAGAAGAAACCAGACTAGTAGTGAATGTCTTTACTTTGGTTGTAGGACAGTCACAGTAGAGCGCGAAGTCACCTGTTCAAACACGCAAAGCTTTTCAACAATCAATATAAGATAATAAGAAATACGATGCCTAAACGGAAACAAGGGGTGAATGAATACTTGAGCTCTTGTATTTTGACATATACTTAGTTGTTTGAGGTCAGCTCTTAACCAAGCAACCTGAGCTGTTACATTAGCTTCCTCTTAGAATCGACTTCTGTAGGAACGTCGGTTCGATCAACCTATCTACCAAGAACTCTTACGTTCTTTTTTAGCAACCCAAAGGAGAATTACCAACTTCTTTAGTGTTTGACATTCAACCAATGACGACCAACTCGGTCAGTATTCGACGATAATCCATGGAAGCCTCTTCCTTCAATACCATGTTATCTCGTAACATATTATTTCTTCCACAACTATGGCTGATGGTTTGCTACATGCCCTCTGAATAGTGGTCAGAGCTTGTCAGAGAAAAGGGGGTGAGGAAATGAAACAAGAATATCTGAGTAATTGCTGCCAGAGGGCTACTCAATACCATGTTGATGATGTACTGTTTTTTCATGCTCTGTCCAACTATCAGATGCTAACTCACCTGCCTCTTCAGTTGCTTTCAAGTAAAAATAAATAAAGAATCTACTTTAAGAGCAGTGGTGGAAACCAGTTTAACCTGAGGAACTGCTCCACTGCTTGTATAAAATAATAAGGTACAAAAAGGATCTGTAATCTAGAAGGAACTAGACACGGTGTAGACATCTTGTGTACGAAAAGGCATGAAAAGAAAAAAACTCATTCTTTTAAAATGTATATATGTATATGAGTGAATTTGCCAGAGGTTGAACCCCTCACCAAACTCGACCAAATATATGACCTTGAGTCTATAGTGACCGCCTTTCACAATCGGGTTCGTGACTGCAAGTACATAAGAGTAGAATATACGATAAGGGAGAAAAATGAAATTACAAAAAGTACGAGGATCAAATATGGCTTTTATGTCAGCGACCATCTGATGACTTGATGTTGGTATGCATTTTATATTAGAGCTAAATCTACTTAAGTCACATAGGTAACGGGTTGGTCTGCACCTAACAAATGTGCAAGTTCTATTAATCATGAGCATGATTAATAATTTATCAGTGTAAGGAAATACTGCAGTCACGTCCACTATAGGCCAGTGTGGTCTGTTACTTACGTTTGTGGACTAGCATTCAGAAAGATATAGGTTCGAGTGCTCATGAGGTCGGCGCTGTTGTTCACAAAACTCATGTCCATATGATGTTCACCGACTGCAAGTTGCTCAGATACGGAATCTCGTCAATCGACCTATACATGTAAACAGGTAATTAAAACCATTCGAACATGGCAAAGTGCTTGCCAAGTCACTAGGCACGTGGGCGAAACGTGCACCTGGTTGTGAGGAAACATCGATGGGTGAATTTGTGTGACGATTAACTTTTGTTGACACACCGAACACTCTAACCTATTTGTGTACATCTTTTTGTAAATTTGACCATATATATCCGGCATTGAATAGCTTAGTCGAAGCTATTGCACCAGGATGAGACAAAGAATGAAAGTTATTAAATATTTATTTTCTCATACTTTTGAGAACGGAAGGTCGCGGCATTACCTAGGCCGTGTCACGGTAGATCAGAATACCGTCAATAGGTGACGGTGACTGCCTTCGTCTGAGACTAGGGTTGTTTGTTTCAAGTAGGTATAGTTATTCTCGCCCTTCCTGTTTGTCTCTCGAAGTCTCAAAATTTACTGTAGACCGTTGTATCACGTTCACTTCTGAAGTCCGATTTTCCTGACCTTTGACATGTTGGATATCACTTGTGGACTGTGATATACAGTCAAGGCGTCAAACCTCTCGAGGTGAGCATTTATCGTCTCTTGCTTTTAGTGCATTGGTCAGTGGTTTGTGATCCGTGAAATCTATGAAGTCCCTGCCTTCTAACTTGTGTCAGAAACGCTTAATGGTTAGATAGATTGTAGGAAGTCCTCGCCCGAAGGTGGAATGCCTTGTCTTTGCCGGAACGAGTCTTTCTGAGAAGAAAGTAATCGGTTTCCAGGAGTTTTCATCCAGTGATTTGGGGATACCACCTACTGCTTTGTCCGAAGCACTCACCATCAAAGCAAGTGGGGAATACGAATTCAGATACATCAAAGTAGATATTTGAGCCAGTTTGTCCTTTAGCTGTTTAATAGCTTCAATGGCCTCAGAAGTCAGCTTCAATTATTTTGTCAAAGGTCACATTAGCCGTGCACAACAGGGTATGAATCTTCGGTAAAAGTTGATTAGACCTGGAAAGCTTCTAAGTTGTGTTAAAGAACTAGGTGTGTGGTATTATCTGATGGTGTTCACTTCTTTTTTGATCGGTGTAACCCATTCTGGGCTTACTGTATGTCCGATAAGTTCTATAGTTCAAACACCGAAAACGCACTTACTTTGATATATGTTCACTCCATTTTCATTCAGTGCGAGTATATCCTGGATTTTTTTCGATTGTTAGTGGAGGAGTTTGTATAAAATTTAGAGATTTGATGTGACTTTTTTTGCTTTTTGTGTGATCCAAAGTTTCTTTCAGTGTTAAGCGTTGTTTTTGGTATCAAATAAAAATCTATATCTCTCTAAAACGCTCATCCTCAGTATGCAAATCAACTACAGTGAAAACCCAGAGATGTAGCCACCTGAAACGTAAACCTAGCGTTAAAGTTTTCTACCCAAATGTTGCGATTTCAGTCTTATTGGCAGCTTTTTTCGACCCAGACCAGTTTCGTTCCAAAGAATGATACGAAGAGCAACACCGGTATCCACCGAAAGGTCCAAGCCCGAGTTTCTGTCTCTAACACAAAACAAGCGACAGTTTAGGCACCCCCTCCCAGCCGTATAGACCTCCATATTCCCGAAAGTGTTTAGGCTAAACGCATTAATTGCACTCAGTTGATCTGACAACAAACTTCCAGCGATACCAACAGAACTGCTCAGATGGTCTGGACGTATGTGACCAGATCAGTGACTTGGATCTCGGTCGTTGTGGTAACGTGCTCCTGGTTTCCTCACCTGTTCCCATCTGTTTAATGCGCAGTTTTAGAGTTGTCGAGGATAACTCGTGCTGAAGACCAATGTCTTCTTCTTGAAGCTGAGCGAGTTTAAGAAGGTCGATTCCTTGGAAACTGTCCAAGGAATTCATGCGAGGCGAAGCGTCCGCAACTACATAGTTTGCTCCAGAAATGTGTTGTATATCTGAAGTAAACTGCGAAATGTAGTCCAGTTGTTGAGACTCTCAAGGTGAGTACTTGCCTGAGGATGAGCTTAAAGAGAAGGTAAGTGGTTTATGATCGGTAAAAAGTGTGAATTCCCTTCCTTCGATAGAATGTTGGAAATGCTGTACAGCACAATACATAGCTAGGAGTTCCCTACCGAATGTGCTGTACCTCGATTCAGTGACTAACAACTGTCTCGAGAAAAATCCTAAAGGTCGCCAAGAGTTGTTAACCCATTGTTGTAAGACTCCTCCGATTGCTGAGTCGGATGCGTCTACTGCGATACTGTTGGGCGCTTGGGTGTCCTGATGTGCTAGTAAGGTTGCCTTTGCAATAAGTTCCTTAATTGTGGAAAACGTATAAGTGTATGACATAACTCCGTAATGTCATACTGGGTCGTTTGAGGTTTTTCTTTCACTGAAAATACCTCGGTATTAGAGGAATTCGTGGTTTTGAGGATGCGGTCAGCAGATGCAGCCAGCTCGTCTACGGCGTTGTTCTGAAACGAGACGAGTACTGCTTGCACCCGTTGAGGAAGTTTAGACAATGAAAGTTGTCTGAATAGGCTATCATCGAAAGTTCTTTGGCCGATAACTTCCCTCATCCTTAGCAAGATGTCTGTCTCAGAGCCATGTTGCAGGTCGATACTATTAAGGGGTCGCTATAACGCTTGTCGATCAGCTAGGTCTCTGCGTTTCAGAACCGACCGTTTCAGGATCTCTTAAGGTTCCTAAGCATCACTACTAAACATACTGGGTGTGACGTGCCTGTTGAAATCGCGCGGTAGTGCCTTTACAACCGTGATGAACTGTGCGCGTGGATTAGTCATGCTGTGCTCGTAGAAGTCGGCTTCTGCGTAGCAGAACCAGGCTTCGATATTGTCTGGCCAAAAAGGCATTAGCTGAAACGAGGGTGATGTAAGAGTCTTGATCATAAGTAGCTTAGGAATCTGTCTTGTCATGGAGAATTTGAAGTATAGGAATGATCGGGGGAAAATATCGCAAAATACGTAAAAATATATTACAATATATAGAAAATAAGGCAAAGCAACGATTTATGAATTTCGAAAAAGGAACAGACTCACAGTTTATTGGTTGGTGTGCCAGATCACGTCGGTCTCAACAATGAAGATACTACTAGTATTGTAGTTTGACAACACTTTACCAGTAACACCTATAATTGAATCGCGTCCACCCGATGAAATCAAAAGTCAGAAGCGATGAGGTTGGAAGATATATTTGATAGATTATCAACATATCGATAAGTGACTGATCTAAACTGGCTGATGATCGCAGGAGACGTTGAGCACGCCGTTCCAAACCGTGATCTGGTGCGGATATATGACCGAGCGCCTTCAGCTAGGTGCTTCCATTAAAACTAATGTGGTCAATATTCAATGTCCAACAATTATAGAGATATTTATTTCGGGGATTTATTTGTCGCTACAAGCTTGTATCCATTCTTATCCTGGGACTGCTTCACTCACTGTGTTGTCGCACAATAAGACTTGAAGGTGACGTCAAAAATGTGGCGACGACCTATCATCCAATGTTTCTCCTTTGAAAAGCCTTTAGATTCTCTGACCGTCAGATAATGATGAACGGTTCATTATCTCTCGTCTGAAGATGGTGCATGGTTGTAATGATCGTGGACTTAAAACTAAGTCGCGGACTTCTTTGGCGACTGGAACATAGAGGACAGAACACAAGTCTCCATTTCAAATTCCTTCAGGTTTAATATTGCCTCGTGAAACAATGCTCTGGTTGAGGAACCTCAACTCGGTATCAGTGAGATCAACTTCATGGAGTCGGACTTCAGAATTTATAATAGTGTCTATCTCTACCTGTTACAAACCACCTTTATCCTTTGGTTTGGACTGAGTTTGATATGTGGTATATAACCCATATACTAATATAATATGGACAGGGATAGAATAACAGCCACAACACATACCTTTTGATAAAAAACAATAAACATAAATATATATGCTAAATTTGTGCTCGAGACGATCAGAAGGTTTACTTTTACGACCAGGCAAAATATAATAATGAGCAAAACAGAAATTAGATTTGTGTTCGAAGTAAGTTGTTAGCGTTTGAGTCTGAGGGAGGAAATCTTTAAACTCGGCCGTGTTAAGTACCTGTCTATTGTTTACACATATAATGGTTGATATGGGTTACTGGGAGGAATACTACTTGGAACTTTCAGTTCTTTAGCTACTTGCATTTCTCGCAAACGTTTTGTCTCACTGTAACTGCTGAACGTTTGCTATTTTGGCTCGCAATTACTGCCTCTGAACTTGTGCTCTGGGTTACTTATTGTTTTAGTCTCTACTTTCAGCAGGCAGTAGAATACTGAATACGTCATTCTCTGTTTTGTTGTTTCCAAGATGACTACCAGCCTACAACGTTTTTTATTCATTTCTGTGCTTCTGATAGGCTTCATTTTGATGCCTGAATCTTAATCGTAATTCAACTTGGTTACTCACTTATTTCTTGACTTGATACTGTGTTCTATAATAACACTTATTTATTCCTGGTTTTTGAGTTATTCTTCACCTTATGTCCGGCCCGTAAGGTCAACTTTACCTGTATTTGAGAAAAGACGTTTCCTTTTGTCTAATAATTTGGTAAGTTATGATGACACTATTAGTGTCATTGGTTTGTTTGACAAGTTGTTCGATAAAGTATGGCATGAATTTTAAACAAAATTTCTCGTTTACCACAATAAGTCAATGTTTGGCTTCTTTGAAATCTACCCATGAGTTTCAATGGAGCTCCATCGGGTTGTCTTGATTTGTTTTGAAATTTAAAATGCTTGTTATCGAACTAGCGATTGCAAGACAAAGTGAGGCCCCTGATCTTCGTGTGGCAGTATACAGAGGCTGTTGTTACTACAACCAATTAATTGAAATTTTTGTCTACAAAGGCTGGTAATGAAACTCTAGATCGATGGATCAGTGGATCCGTGGAATACCACTGTTGATGACTTGCAGAGAGTCTGAGACGGTAAAAGTCTCAGAGAGACAAGTGAATGACAATGAAAATGTTCTTATGCATTTCTAGATTGCCTCGCTGTGAATAGAAGTGCCCTTGTGTCGCCAAACATGAAAAATAAATTGAATGTTTTGTCTTTGGCAGGGATTGTAGCCAAGAGCTTATCCACTCCGGCAGTGAAGTGCATTATGTCTAATGCTGAGCATAAATCAGCATTAGATTTGACTGAATGCAGCGTTGTCCAACCACCTGATAACTACACAGGATTTAGACTAGCAATAAACGGATCAGATAGACCTTTCACAGTACAATCTAATGCCACTTATTTTTCTTTAACTCATTAGTATGCTCTTGCCTAATAAGCACTTCAGTAACAGACAAATAGACTAAATGGTTATACCTTAAATATTCCTACATGATTATTGTGTGCTCTGCTTTTCGTCTTTCTTTTTTCTTACACCTTTTTCAGCCCCATGGAGATACCCCACCGGAAACAGATATAGCACGGGTGAATTCGTCCTACACCGTTATTAAAGCCTCAGATATTCCGGAGGGATATAAGGTCGAAGATCTTAAAAACCCCCAACTTCGCATGAATCTATTCTCGACCATCAGCTGTATGTTGCAACGCTGCCCTCATAAAGTGCGCCAAGTGTGATATTGACATGTTTCTTACGAGATCTATTTACATTCATATCTCATAAAATATCAACCCAGCTGAGTAATTTTCTACAGTGAATATTGTAACTTCTGTAACAACTTGATCTTGCATGTAAACCGGTATGCCTCATGCAACAAACTGTTATTTGAGGATAAATTATTATTATTATTATTAAATGTCTTGAAACACCCAAGGAATTAGAAAAGCATGTTTATTTTATGACATGGAATTCGATCGACTGAAATATCTGCGCTTGAGCCCTATTTACAGGGTCGTAGATGCGCACTTCTGAGGTGCCTTATACTGGGACGAGATGGTCTTCCTGTTGGGACGATCCAGAAAATTTCATGCAATAGACATGATGAGCTCAGGAAACATTGAGAATCGTTTTATCCGATCAGCGTTTAACTAGAAGTTTTGCTAGAAAAATCATGAAAGTGAAAAGTCACATGTAGGGGTTCTGATTGACTGAATACTACACTGCTACTATTTTGAGCAGTATTCTAGAATTTTCAGTAAAACCCAGGGACTTTTAAAATACTATAAAAACCCTATATTTACTGTGCATGAATGAACATTTGGAGTGGAGTGCTTCTCGTATATTTCGCGTCTTTTCTCTCGTATTCAAGTCGCTGTGTAGTTCTAGCTTGAGGGTTACGAGACTAGCTTAGGATCCGAGTATAGCGTTTAACCAACAAGACTTATCACTTCCAATTCTTCCAGGTTCGCAGTGTTAGCCCAACTTAGATCGGTCCGATGAAACATTGTTGAAGTTGGGCAAACAGTAAATCACCGCCACCCAAACCGGATTTTAGAAGATTTAATTTCGTATTCAAAACTATGTTCACTCTTATTGGTGAAAAATTGTGCTTAATTTCCTGATCCTCACACATCATAAAGTGTGACTTTATGAAGTATAACTAATATCCTAACACAAAATTAAGGGGTAAAATCAATATTTTAGCACTGAAAATACAAAATCGAAATGCCTAAAGCAAAGAAAAGTGAATCACGTTAAGTAGTCATCGACGACACCAAAAACTCCTAAGAGAGGGAATCCACTAATATTTAGATCTTTGTCTCTATATCCCCGCGGTATCGCGAAGTCATCAAAATGCTTTAAAAGTCTGGTCGTAAGGTTTATTATTTAAAATGGGGGTGAAATGATGCACTGGTTGGACCCAATCACAAACATTTTGCCAATAAACAGAAGAAAATATGTAATACGACACCTACGCAAAATGAGGAAGTGAATAACTCTGAATTATAACTAAAGTGCTTTTGTTCTAGTGGCAGGTTGCTAACCAATTACCTTTCGCCTGCACATTCACATATTTCAGAACGAGGAGGTAGCATGTGAGCTTTACAAATCAGAGTGATCAACGTAACAGTTAACGTTTTGTTTTTTAGACTTGTTTAATTGCACATAATAATAATATATTTCTGCAAAAGCAGGTACACGCCATTTTTACAGGCATGATCTACAATTTACAACATATACTGGTTCACAGTATGCATCCCAAGCAAGGTTGTTTAGTGATTATAATCTATAAAAGTTGATAGCAGTTCATTCGTTCAGATATAATGTGTTTTCATAAGAATAGTTTCCAAAGGGGCATAGCGTCCACGTTACAAACCAGATCCAATCTCGACAAAAAGTGTATTACGGTTTCGGTCATGCTAAGTATTTATGTAATGCAGCTTTCTAAGCTTATTGTTGTTATAAAGTAGGCTTGTGGAGCGCCTGGTTCGAGCTATGACCTTGGGAAAGCGCGTTCGTCGAGCTTGTTCCAGAGGTCAGAAGTTACATAGCTTCACCTTCAGAGCAAGATTCTGAAGAGAAAAAAAGAGAAGCCGAGGAGCAGCAAGACATTTGGATATGAACGATAACCAATGTTTAACATTTATTAGTGGAACAGATGGAGGTATGATAAATTATTAGATTAAATTGATACTAGCTCATGTTGCGAGAGTGAAATGTGATTAGGGGCTCCAGAGGAGAGAAGGCAGTAATAAAGAACAATGAGTTGTGATATTTATCAAGGTGGAGTAGGTTCGAATGAAGGAGGGAAGTCAAGGTTGGAATGAGGAAGAACAGAGAGTGCATATAGAGAGTAGAGTGTTGAGCTAAATAACAACCATATCCTTTACAGTCTGTTTTTTTCATCCGATGCCTGCCACACAGTTTTCATGTAAAAGTCCGAGTTAGGTTGTCTTAGTAGAATAGTTAATCCAGCACATAAATTAGAAACATGAGTGTGAATGGTGAGTGTGGGAGAACAACCTCAATATCACAGATTGATTGACTTGTTCTCATCTATAAAGAGCCTTATACAAATAAAATGTTCTGCCCCACAAACACGGGTGTGTTATGTATTCTAGTTATTCATCATTACCGACAGTTGGTGTTCTTGTTAGAATACTGTTCGTTAATAATCGACTGGGTTGTATTGCGGTGTTTTGACGAGTCACACACAGTCAGCTTATTACACGTATTATGTAGTCCTTTTACTTGTAAAGCCAGCGGTTACAGGCATTACTTGTTTCTCAGGTAACTCAAAATTTCTGTTTCATTGACATACTAAAGCGAGTTTAAAATCCGTCTACACGGTCTACTAATTACACACTATAATGATTGCGCCATAACACATCTGCATAATCTATGTGATCTTACGTCGAATTTGCATCACCATCTATTCTGACTCTCTTTATTCAGTCTACTAGGGGTATTCCTTTGTAATAAACTTTGAGCAACAAGTATTATGTTGTATTCCACTTATGTTGACAGACGTAAGCACTGTATAATTCCAATCAAAATTCGGGGGTCTGGAAATGAACAATTGGGAAGATTGAATTAAAGAGAACAGGAATTTAAAAGGAGAGTAGTTGTAATAACAACAGAATCGAAAGAATCATAAAGCATGTGAGAGACAACTAAAGGATGATATGGAAGTTGTGAGTTTAACGTATGGTTTTCATATTTTACTAAGACACTTATTTTGCACCAAGCAACAAATTGGTCCTTCTCATCTGAGTTCCAGTTCACCACAGTATAATTTTACCAACAGACGAAAGAGACATATAAAGTGAAAGTGCCTGCATGTCCAGATCATTTAGTCTTGATAAAAATGTTTACGCGTCAACCTTTATTGACATTCATCTATCATTTAATGCTCATTGTCAATCTTCTGACTTAGTGCACATTCAACTTGGGGGGCCATGTAGTTAGGAATTTTAAATTAAGAAATGGCTGAAAATATTTAGAATGATAGTGTAGACCAATTGATTAAGTCATTTAGTTCAATGGTCGCTGCACCCCTAACGACCTCCACCTTAGCTCCAGATTCCCATAATTTAAAATACAAACTCTCCAGTAATAAAGTAGCTAATCTATAAGTCATTGCTAGATAGTCTCTACTGAGTGGGTGGAAGTACAAACCCAAGAGACATGTCTAACTTTGTGCTGGGTTCTCTTCCAGCTCGCATCATATCTAAAGAAGTTGATTCTGCTTCCACTAATATCAATTGGTGAGAAAACACTGGATACCTGATAAACCACGTAGTTCAGGCTTCATTCATGATACAACAGTAAACGGAATAATGGTTTTCCAAGTTGCCTCACAATTTTGATTACTCTCGATAACTCACGGAAATGGACAGTATCCTCAATAGTAACGGGACAGCCTAGGTATTGAGTTAACGGTAATCACATCACTAGCATTCCAAGTAATAGTGAAGGGTCGACGCGACGTTCAAACACAGTCAATTACCTCTTTCTCGATCATCGGAACTTGAAGGTCGACTGTATGAAGATCTGAAAGCCACTCTACCCCGACACAATATCAAGAAGAAATTAAAATAGCCGGCACAAAATAATATTTTAACGTAAATATTTTTTCGAATAAGCATATTTTTCCAAATTAAAAGACTAATGAATAAGAAGGAATCACAAATTAAACGAAAAGAAACGGAGAATGGGCTAGCATATAATATGGTTTAAAGGGTTGATGGGAGTGAAAACCATTTGGCATGTAGTTTTACTTACACCCACCACCGTAACTAGAAATAGAGAAGAGTACTAACTATTCAGAAGTGAGCAAACCACTGCTCCAATGAGAACAATGCTACTAGTTGGTTAGTCAATCTGATTATGGCAGAATCAGACGTTGACGATTTCCAGAAACTTTACGAATGATACCCTAATGAAGGCTTAGATTATTAGAGAGACCGAATAACTCAAGATGGACAGGGAGACAGAAAAGTGTAACGCTTTAGTGAACTTGTGTAGGGGTTCAGATAACTGCAATATGTAAGTGTTTTGGATGTTAATCAAAGTGGTAGATACGGTCTGTTCCAAACGCTCGAGTATAAATTGTTATTATATCTGGAAATATACAGCTCATGAAATACAGACACGAAAGTAGAGGGATAATTGATGTAATGAGTGCACAAACAAACATGGATCAAACACATAGAAATAATCAGAGAAGTGAATAAATAACTAGGACACACATATGGAAATGGACAAACAGCAACATAGATCAGAAGAGATGGATATGGATGCGTAAAACATAGTCAGCGACGATACAAATGAATATTCAGATGTCAGGAAAGGTCATAAATTAGCCTGTGAAAAGCTTGTAAATTTGGTTAAGTGTTTATGATTCGAGTGTACATGGATATGAATGAATATGTGTCTGTAACTTATTTTTGTTTGGCCTGTTAAGAAACTAGAATGCTATATGTTAACAGTAGTGTATTTTTGAGAGCTAATCAGTGAGTCATGTTACGTATGAAACTAATATATGGGTATTACTGCTCAAAATGATTTAAAGTTATGACACAGCCGAAATATAGACATCTTCCATGACGGTGTAAAAGATTAACTGGTGTACATTGGGCGTGTTGAAAGATATTGGATATTGAGCGGCTATCCCCCTTCAAGGTCTGGGTCTCATTTTCGTCAGGAAATAAGTTTCGGCTCGGGTATTCACTTTTACGGCACTCTCGTCAACCCAGTTATTCTACATTTTACACTAGTATGTCATTTACAGAGAGTGAAAACTGGATAGCGCTTCTCGAAAGTGTATCGCGAATTAGCAAAAGCTCGGGTGCTGAACTCGATCAAGAGTCTGATGAAAAACGTAAGCAGTTTAGTGGTTTTTCTATTTTTAAGCTTTCACTAGGGCGGAGATATCATACCTCAACAAGTTGCTAAATTCTAAGCTTTTTGAGACGCATGACTTGGACTTTGAAATCTTGAGGTCTGACCCCAATCATCCTCTTCATTCCGTTCGCACGTTTCAAGAGTTGAACTTGTAGGTTTTCATGTTGTACCTTAACTATAACATCAGGAAGGAACCTCTTCTGAAAGGCATCGCAGCGATGGGGTTTTACAAACCATCCACTATACAAGAGCAAGCTTTGAGCAGCCTAATATCTGACAAGTAAGTACTGATATTTTGTTTGGGTGTGATTAACTCAACGGGCCTTGCAAGCCTTATATAGGGGGAAAATGTTTGAATCAAAACTTATGCAGTTTCGCCGTGCATCAACCTTTGAATAATATTGTGTAGATGTTATTCGATACCAGTCTTTTAATTTCTGGCCTCACTTAATCCTACAATCGACACCTATGTCCACAAGTAGTGTATAAATGTCATGGGAAATACCTGACTATTTTATAAGGTGTGTTGTAAGCATGAGAATCGATCTTATGATTATTCGAAATCACCTATATTTTAAATGACATCTGTTACATGCAAGTTTGTACAAGTGCAGCTATTCCAGCTCAATTTATCTGGATATACTTTATGTTCGCTATCTTGAATAGCCGTGTTTAACTAATAGGCTTCACGTCTATCTGCTTTTATGTTTTTAGATGCTGGTTCTACAGATTATCCGGATACCACTAATACTGAGTATATTTGATAAAAATTCGGAAGCTTTTGTTTAATAAATGGGAGCAGGTCATCAATAAAATGGCCTGTGACTTATTCATCTTCTTGATTGTTCATTTTAGACATGTTGAAAGCTAATAGTAAAGAACGTCAACTAAGTATTTTTCGTACTTAACCTACTTTGTCAAATGAAACAATTTTTATCCTCACCGTGTATGGTCTATATACTGAAAGGGACGAAAATACAAAATGGATGAATTCAGTGCCTTTCATATATATTGTTAGTGTTGTTCCTCATACCTAAATTGTACGAAAGTTTCAGTACTGGATATTGAGAACCAACTGTATTACCCTATGGATGTAAAACATAGTTTATAAAGTGCTGAACACACATTAACCTATAATCCTCTTCTGCAAATAAGTTAGTAACGCTATGATTATATGCGATAAATCAGTCATGAACCACCTTTTATGTAGTGATTTTGACACATTTTGTGCATACATTATTCATACCCTTGTGTGTTACGTTGCATGGTGTATAATATGTTAGTGGTCAGATTGACACATGTTACTTGTCCACAGGGCTACCAGGCATGTTTGGATCATGTATAGTGGTGCAGACTTGGTGAATGAAACCTGCAAGGGGAATTGTTATATCTTGTGACCTGCGTTCCCAGTTAATATGTGACGTGACGATGCCGCCAACCAGGGAGTAGCAAATTATCGATCGGAAAAATGACACACGAAACCCGTACGAGGAGTCTAGAGTACTTGTCGGTCCTGCCTTCTTCCTAGTCCAGCCAGTTAAGTCCAAAACACCAATCTATGATATAAATTATATTTCAAACGTACTGAGTTTATATACCAATCAAAGACCACATCGTAGCATAAAGTAGAAAATAACATTTGTACAAGATTTAGCCAAGTGTGGCTGTGAATAAGTGACTTATTTATTTATTTAAACACATACATATTGGTACAAAAGGGCACCAGATACATATGCGCCACACGAATAAGTGAGATATTAAGTGATAGACGGGGCACAATTCATGAATGGTAAGTCGTATAACAATAGTTCATAAGTCAAAATAAAGCTAATAATAAGGGGGACATGAGTATGAATAGTTCATGTATTTAGCAATTATACGATAAAAAAATATATGCATAGTATTGGTTCATAAATGAATCTCCAAGTTACCACTCATTATCCTTATCGGGGCATAACAGGAACGTAATCAGCTTCCGTTAGCCTTGTGATGTAACAAATATTTAGTTGTATTTGGCCACCTACATTCAATCTAAATCAGGATGTTAGTCTGGCTGTTAAAGGTCGGATCTACAATGCGTTGGTGAGAGTCGTTTCTCTCTATGCTTGTGAAACTTGGTATCTCCGAGTTAAAGATGTTAAATGACTCTCTGTGTTTGATCATCATTGTCCAAAGGATTGCTGATAACCAATGGTAACCCAATGTTAGCAATGCAGAGGTTCAGCATCGTGTGTTTGGGCACAGAGACGATAATTCAATCAGTGTGACTATCTTGGGACATCGACTCCTGCGGTCTGGACATGTCTTACGGATGTCGTCTCAGAATTATATGTTGTGCATTATTTGCCGGAGCTGGGACCGGTTGAAATGGTGGTCACTGTATAACATGTGGTGGTATGAAAGCAAGCTGTACAAGACTGGCTTCTATTGGTCCTTCACGACTCCCTGGTTTGGGTCCTTGAGATGATGCAACATAGTGGCTAGAGACGTTGTCAGACATGGCTCAGAATAGAAGCCAGTGGTGATCCCACTGTAGCTTTCCTTTACTTTCTTCATAAAAAATGAACGTAACTTCTTTAAGTGAAAGAATTGTTTCTGGTTGTATTTTCGCTAACTGAACTGCCTCTTTCATTATTATTATTATTATTATTATTATTATTTCATTCTCCTACATTAATTTCTGTTCGTTGTTGTCCTCCTTTTTCTTATAAGCGTTTTACATCCTCTGATTCTTCACAACTTCATTGTTATTGTGTGGCACATATGTATTTGGTGTCCCTTTGTACCAATATTTGTGTTCAGATAAATAAATAAATAAAATATTAGTACGGGTCTGTAGTATAAAGTTCCAAGTAGTTTGTCTTCAATTGTGGTTTTTTTTGACTATTTCTATTGCTGTTTCGCTTTCCACTAAATCATCTTTTTTTGTTGACTTCCTCGTGTTATAACTAAGACGTATAAAACCCGAGCCTGTACACATTATTGTTGTTTTGTCTGTTGAGCAACTTGTTATGGAAAATCTAAGCACATATGAGTGACGTTTAATTTACGAAGTTACTCCTTTTTTTAAAAATAGACGATACAATGGCATTATGCAGTCCACCCACTCATTTAATCCTTTGCCCCTAAATGCCGTGGTACGGCCGAAGGTCGGGAGAGTCAGCTCTTCTCGAAATTATCTCACATGGCCACGCGTATACAGCCACTGTAAAGGAAGTCCTACTCACTGCCTTCTCGTGGCATTACTGTTTTGTCTACGAAAGTGAGAAGACGAATAACGAATGTCCATCCCTCTAACCGGGTTGGTGGACACAGAGTCCATCTAGGGGAATCGGAGAACCCTGGTTCCAAACCAATGGTCACATGGGCTCCAGTACTCTGAAGAAACAAATGGCGTATAAACCATTTGTTGGTGACCGGCTATCATGGGAATGCATCTCCTTAAGATGCTCCACTGCCTTGCGGGTCAGACCTTTAGGTCGAAGGCTCAGAGTGTGGCCCTCTAAGAAAACCACCTGCTTCGGTTTGGGCACCCGGACAGTATCATCGCTTTCACATAAACCAATGATAACTAATACTGGCCTCGTTGCTATTATGTGGCGCATATGTATTTGGTGCCTCCTTAAACCAATGTTTATGTGTTCAAATAAAGAAAAAATATGTCGATCATTTAAGTGCATATCGGTAATATGGGTAAAGATTAGATCCTTATTAATTTGTTCTTAGTGTTGTTCTGTCTCCAATCACACATGACTTAGGTTTACACACTGATCTTTAGGCACGCTTTTTGTATGAGGGTTGGTGGTAATACCCGGTTGTCCAAAGCTGAAGTACATGTAATGAGGTTCAAACCAGAGACCTATTAGTTGAAAGTCAAATGCTTCGGCCATTAAGTCTCTGCCTCAATGTTGTGTAGTAACATAATTTATTTCCTTTTTACTTGTTTTCCCAGCCCACAAAATATGATTGCGCAGTCTCAGTCTGGTACTGGGAAAACAGCGACATTTCTTCTTGCTATGTTGTCACGTATTAACACAGATGTACATTACTGTCAATGTTTGTGTATGGCACCTACGCGTGAGTTGGCCTTGCAGATAGAATCAGTTGGTCGACAAATGGCACAGTTCATGCCGGAGGTATCTTTTGCTACAGCAGTCCGTTCACCACGTGGTATAACAGATTTTATGAATTATTTTGTTTTTTGTTCATATTATTCAAACATAAACTTGTATTTGCTTCATTAAATTCCCAGAGACAGTTATTTACTTTCGGATGTCAATGAAGGATTTGAGAAGTTTTTCGTAGTAATGAATTTTAAATTGGTACAGTATAGAAGTTACGTTTATTGGTTAGGCTTTCCAACACTAACGGCTTAATGATAATTATTGATTGGAGTAAAGCACCTTTCTAGCTTCTTATGGTGCATATTAAGTCATAGACAACTCGTTTTTCGTTACTCATTCGTTAAGTTCAATCTGTATAGCAACATACTACTACTACTAATAATAATGGTAACAATAATAATGGTTTTACTCAGTTGTATCCGCTTAGTACGATATAGAACTTTCAGCACAGTATTTCAACGAGTTCCTCTTACATCCATCACAAGAAATATACATACACATACACGCAATATAAGCAAATAAAAGTATATGAAATTAATTCAAATATTTTAGGAAAATATTCTACACAACAGTAAATCAGTAATAAGTTCAGAAGTATAGGTTTTTAACTAGGTCATCTCGTACAATCTGTTCGTCGCTTTGGTTCGTAACATTCTTGTACATGTGTGTGAATAAGCCATCGGGCTTGTTGACGGTTACTAAGTTTAAAGGGATAAAAACGTAGCCTGTTGAAATATTCGATTGTTGAGAAGAAGTAGATATCCCAGATACAAAAGCAAGCTTACTGGTAAACTATTTAGTTTTCAGCCATTCGTACGTCGACCCTATTGTTGTCTATTTGTACAACTGGATAACATCACCAATCCTCACATTCAAAGGAATGTAGCTCGAAGCCAGATACACGATCCTGATTTTTATAATCAGCTTACATCATATCAAACAGATCGTTAGGAAAATATCGATCTTCTAAAGAGAATTCTAAGCAGAAGTATTCAAAGTAACGTAAGTATTTGACGTGATAACTTTATTTCAGTGAATTTGATTATAACTCCATGGTTTTTATTTTTGAAAATTCATGTTTTAGTCAAAGTCGATTCGAATGGGTATGTAACTGATCAGATTGTTATTGGTACTCCGGGTACAATCGCAAATTGGTTTCGTGGTACAGGAGAGCATCGTATTGATCCATCTAAAGTTGTTATGTTTGTATTGGATGAAGCTGACATAATGATAGAAGAAGAAGGTTTTCTTAATATATGCATGCGGGTTAAAAAGCAAGTCAGCGGATTTATTGTTTTCTATTTCCTGTATAATTCTAATCGACCATTTTTTTAAAGTAAGAGGTTTAGATGTTTACTTTTTAAGATAATAAACTCAATATTATTTACTTCACGGTTGGTTGCTTCTGTTTTTTTTTGATTATTACTTCAGTTTGGGCACCTGGGCAGTATCACAGCCCTCACACAAATCGAATGAGATTTGTGCGGTGCATATGTATCTGGTGCTTCCTTGTACCAATATTTATGCGTTTAAATATAAATATATAATACTATTAATGAACCATTCGCTTACTTAGGGTGTATGAAAATTAAAATGTCACTCTGACATTGAAAATATATTTCATCTAACATGGATGTATTTGTTTTTAACTTAAAGGATTCGTCTTCATGTGTCGGAGATTTCAGGTATGCTTTCATGAACGGGACAATGTGTTGTTGTAATACATTTGGACTGGACAATTTTCAGTACTGTAGTTAACTATTCAGATTCCTACTGATGCTGGTTTCTTCCCATTATTTACTAACAGTTTAAATCTAAGTTAAGTTAGAAATGCTCAGCTTATATTTTTCATAGTTGAAATCATGAGTCAATTGAAGCTAAACCACCATGGAAAACCTGGAAGAAAGTGCGGGATCATGGATGCGCGCTGCTGAGGAGTCCCATAATAGGACGAAACGGCCG
>NW_017386048.1:678841-696946 GCF_000237925.1 Schistosoma mansoni
GCTTTACCGCCAACCTCAATCCATATATTATAAAAATGTGAATAAAGTTGTTATGATACAAACAGCGACATTCACTTGGACTACAATGATTGATTTTATCACGTTTGATGATAAATTAGTTAAATTCATTTGAAGTTCGATTTTATTCTTTGATTTAATCTGAACTACAATTTAATGTTGATTATAAATTAAGTAATCAATCAGTAGAGGAGTACTCCTACAAGACTGGCAGGATTCTAATCCTGTACTCACCCTGGATGGTGAGCAGATTGAAGTAGTTGAGAAGTTTGTGTATTTAGGTAGCTATATAAGTGCTGGTGGTGGCGTGAGTGATGAGATTGATGCACGTATAATGAAAGCCAGAGCGGCTTATGCCAATCTGGGCCATCTTTGGCGCCTTCGTGATGTTAGTCTGTCTGTAAAAGGTCGGATCTACAACGCGTCGGTGAGAGCAGTTTTGCTCTATGCTTGTGAAACCTGGCCTCTCCGAGTTGAGGATGTTAGACGTCTCTCTGTGTTCGATCATCGTTGTCTCCGACGGATTGCTGACATCCAGTGGCAACACCATGTTAGTAATGCAGAGGTTCGGCATCGTGTGTTCGGGCGCAGAGACGATAATTCAATTGGTGTCACCATCTTGAAACACCGACTTCGGTGGCTTGGACATGTTTTACGAATGTCGTCCCAGAGACTTCCACGTCGTGCATTATTTGCCGACCCTGGGACTGGTTGGAAAAAGCGGAGAGGAGGTCAGTGTATGACATGGTGTCGTGGCATGAAAGAGAGCTGCAAAGGGCTAGCTTCTGTTGGTCCTTCACGACTCCCTGGCTGGGGTCCGAGAGATGGTGCAACACAGCGGCTAGAGACGTTATCAGATATGACTCAGAATAGAAGCCAGTGGCGATCCTGCTGTAACTTTCTTTTACTTTCTTCATAAAGAGTGGTTCTAACTTTCTTAACTGAAAGAGTCTTTTGGTTGTACATTTCAGTCCTCCTTATCTTTTCATCCCTTCTCTTCCTACTTTCATTGTTTTGTGTGGCGCATATGTATCTGGTGCCCTTTTATGCCAATATATATGTGTTTAGATAAATAAATAAATAAAAATAAAGATGATAATTATGAGAAAATGGGGATTGATGGACAATCGAAAGTCTAGCATAAAATACTAGGGGTTTAGAGTTTATGTTAGGGATGCTAGATCCCTAGAACTCACTTGGTAAACATCCTATTTTTGTAAGTTTATTTTGGAAACTTGAATTCCTCGTTTTCGCACCAAAAGCACCCATTTTTACCTTCAGATTGTATTTCCCACTTGAAACGACCCTAAATGTCGTTGGTGAAATGTTTCCAATGGCGCAGGTGCATCCACTCTCTGTGTTCTCCTAAATTCTAATCTTCTGAATTCTTCATGTCTCTATCTTTTTTCTCTTTCCTAGTTTATTTTACTGCATTATACTCCTTGAATAACATCTTTAAACCCTAATCTTTCCAACTACTGCTTATACTCTTAATACTTCTATCACTATGGGATTTGAATCGACAACTGCATCACTGTGCTAATGTGGTATGGCAACTCGAACTGATGTACGTACGTACGTACGTACGAAGTTCTGCGTTGTGACTGACTGACTGATTGAAATGTCATTGGTTGGTTGCCTCTTCTAACATGGTATTTTGTGACATTTCTCAAGGAAATTTTTATGTTGTATATATACGCTTGAGTTGTGTGTCTGTGGTTGTTCGTGCTTCTGGGTTCTGTGGAACATACCCTTCCTTCATCTGAAGTGGATCTCCTCCGTCTAGTTAACAGGGTTGAGACGCATCAGAATAGTTCAGATTGTCTTGTCGTTATGTCGCTGTCCCTTCGTTCCGTTTGCCGATTTCAGGTGATCTTTTAATCTCTTCAAATATAGTAGTTTATTAGCTGGTAGTTTGTTTACTTGTTCAATAACTAAAGCTACCTTTAAATGTTGATGGAGAATTTACTATAATCAAATCTTGTATAAAAACCAATTTTTACCGTTAGCTATTAACTGCTCTGAGTAGCGGTAATGTAGCCTAAATAGAGATTAATATAATTCAGGTCAGAGTTAGACACAGAAAAATTTGTTTGTAATGTGATACGTTTGGATGTAACAGTTCAAGTGAGTTAATAATTAAGGTGTGCTGACCCATAACATCCATTCGTAATATTTTGATAAATTCTTTCAAATGGCGGATAAACGATTAATATCACAATTGACCACAATGCACAAATTACATGAATGAATTGCTTCTTTGAAACGTACACAAAGTTCTTGTTGCATTCATGATATAATCGTAGCAATAATCAGTCATTTTCTCTTCTCATCCTCATCTATCGTTTATTGTTTACTCTTGTTAGAAGGCTGGAGGCGACCGATACAATTTGTACTAATAATTTGCTTCAATTTCCAGTCCGATTTTTCCATGTTTATGTCCTTGTTTTCTTATAAGATCCTAGCATAACCTTAAATGTGACCTTTAGTTATCAGTGACATCATTAAAAACCAGAAATAAACTGCCTTATATTGGAAAAATAACCCACCGGCTACTATTGGACTACATCTCCTTACGTTGCTCCACTACCTTGTGGTTTAGACTTACAACAGTTCGCCTATGGTGGGAATCTTGTCCTATCTAAACAGTCTCAAGTTACTGACGGGTCGAATGTTGGATGCTACAACTGAATACGAATTATGAAACAGCCTATCTGAAACTATGTATGCCATTCAAACTGGCTTCTTCCAACGTTCGGACATTGATGCAAATCGAACAACAGATAGAGTTGGCTATGTATGTCCTCCTTCTGCATTTCAAGCCTGGACTCAGATTGATCACATCGCGATCGGTGACCTCTGGCGTGGTTGTGTACAAGATTGCCTCGCCTTTTGGAGTACTTGTTTGGACCCTGATCATGCCCTTGTTTTCTCTAATGTTATCTTACTTTTTAGTGGCCAGCAAATTCATGGCCCTAGACGGATCAATGTCAGTAAATTGGTTTCAGCTTCTGTTGCAACTAAATATCGAACAGATCTAGGTCCAAGGTTTGCTACCAGTCCACCGAAAAGTGCAGTTACATGACGCTATGAAAACGGAGAGTAAAGTCGCTTGCGGCTTCGCGAAACATTCCTTTTATAAGCACAGGGTTTCTTCAGTTTCCTTACAACTCATTGAAGCCCGTCGGTCTACTCTGGGTGATCGCAAGTTCGGCCATAAACGAAGATTGTTACGTAATGAAATTGTACAAAGTTTGAGTAAGGACCTAAAAGCTTGGTGGTCGGAGCGTGCTGGCGAGTTGCAAACAGCAGTTGGATCTGATGACTGCTGGAAGCCCTTTCGACTCGTCCGACTCGTTGGCAGTAAGAAGTCTGTTGCGAGTGGAATAATCTATGAAGTTTATGAGATGCCGATCAAGAACATCTGCCGAGGTCTTGGACAAAGAATCGAGTTTTTCGAGGAACATTTCGACTGGTCTGCCACCATGGTGTCGTCGATCAGACTGTCTTGCCCTCCATGGCCAGTGGCGATCGATTTACCTAACGGAGTCGAAGTGCCACAAATCACCAGGCCCAGATGACTTACCTCCTGCCCCTTTAAATATGGTGGTGACTATCTGGTTTAGGAACTGACAGAGTTCTTTACAAAGGTCTGGCAATTAGAGAATGTTCCAACATCATGGAATGAGTCCTGTTGTGGTGTGTGCTACTGACGTCGATAGATATAAGTAGTATGTGTCGTCAATCGAAAGTGAAATGCCTGGAGGCAGAAGGTTAACAAGATCGAAGAAAGAGAATGAGAGCAAAGAGTGATTGGTATGGAAACGAAAGAACAATAAAGTTTGAGACGATTGACTGATATTTGCAAAAGGAACAGTCAAGTTTGAGACAATTGATTGACATTTTGCAAATTAAGTATTTACTATGTGGTTCTCAGATTTTACTATGGAGTTCTGTAATTTTCTGTTCAAATACATTCAACTTTCCCCACTTGTGTTCTCGTTCACTACACTATCTTTAAAAAGGGTTCACGTCGTTTCTACAACAACTATCAGAGTATAAGTCTATTTCCAATTGCGTCCACCCTACTGGCTTCTGTCATACTTCGTAGGTTGTTCAAAACCCGAGGAGGATTGACTCACGAGGAACAGATTGGTTTTCGTTCTGGTCGAGGATGCATTGATCATATCTTCACCCTCCGCCAAATGTTAGAACACCGTCATACTTATCGCAGGCCAACAATCGTAGTGTTTCTTGATATCAGGACTGCCTTCGATTCGTTGGACAGGACTGTTCTCTGGGATTGTCTATTGAAGAAGGGTGTGCCTGAGAAGTTCATTAACATCTTAAAGGCCCTATATACGAACACCTCAGACAGAGTGAGGGCATACAACCACCTTCATCCCTTGTTCCATTCGAGCAGTGGGGTTAGACAGGGTTGCCCGATCTCACCATTCCTCTTCAACTTTACTATCGATGACGTTCTGGAAACAGCTCTGATGGATGTAAGTAATGGTTGTGTGGATCTGTTGCCTGGAGAACGACTTCTCGACCTCGAGTATGCGGATGATATTGTCTTACTGTGCAATAATGCCCAAGGCATGCAATCCGCACTTAATCAGTTGGCAACTGGTGTCCGTGGGTATGGCACCATGTTAGTAATACAGAGGTTCGGAAGCGTGTGTTCTGGTACGGCGACGACAATTCAATCGGTCTCAACAGCTTAAAACACTGACCTTGGTGGCAGTTATTGTTATTATCACTCTCATATACTAGTTCCTGTTCCCTGTTGCTCTTCTTTTTTCACTATACTCACCTATCATTCTGTATCTCTTAACAACTTTATTGTATAGCGCATATATATTTAATGCCCCTTTGTACAAATGTTTATGTACATAAAGAAATAAATATAATAAATGGTTAAGTCACTATCGCCTATTGGTGCCAAATTTTCAGTTGTCTTCCACAGTTAAGAACTATGTTCTTAAACTACTAGAGTTTTAGCTCAGTGGAATCACCATCAGTGAACAGAACTTTTCTCATTATGCTGAATATTCTTAGTATTGTTTTAGCAACCTTGTAGTGTCAGTTACTATGCTAAGCCCATATAAGTTATTCTAGCTTCTGTACAGGCCAATTTATCCATTCTTCTTGAGTCACGTTTTGACCTTGTTAATTATTATCTTATCCTACTCATCACATATCTGTTGCTTGTTTTTGCGTGACTATAAATATTGATTAACGCTGGGTTAAATCAAGTTGGCTCACCCGCCATCTCCACCGCACGTCATTTCACTTCTCTCTTTTCGCTTCGTTTCTCTAATTGTCTATCCAGATCAATGAGTGTACAAAATATACGTATTCGAAATCCATTTTCGTATTTGACTTATTTAATTCCGTTATACACTAAAATGGATTAAGTCGATAATTTTATACAAGGATAGATGATATGTATATTTCAGTAATAATCAATCATATGACCTAAGTGAAGTTAGATCTCGGGCCACATAAATCTCATTCAGTCAGCTACAACGTAGGACCAGGCACACATATGCATCGGTCCAGGTTGCCATATCTGGTTAGCACAGCAAGATGAACACCGAATTCTTAAAAGTAGTTGATTTAGTGGTGGTAATATATAAAAGATAGGTTGTATATAAGGATTTAGTATCAGAAGGAAGAAATTTACGAAGCAATTTTAATCTCAAGGTTTAAGGGAAGATAATGAGTGTATACACCTACGCCATTGTGATCGATTCTGAGCCATGTCACCTAGAGTCTCCAATCATTGGTTATGATAGTCACGCGGACCCCAACCAAGTAGTCTGCATCTATCAACATGGCTCAAACTAGAAGTTAGTGACTTTGTGGACTGATGCCACGTTTTGGTTTGGCCGCCCCTAACTCTTCCAACCATCCCCTACACTAGTCAGCATAGCGCGTCGTGGTATTCTTTCTTACATCTTCTTTGTTAGTGACCAGCTTCGTTCTTGTCTATCTGGAGTCGTTTAATGAATACTCACTAAAGTCCATTTTTCGTTTAAGTAATCATGTTTTAATACTATCAGAAATTCCAATCCTTTCCAGTTTCCATTCTAATCCGAACAACTTAAAAAGTAAATAGATAGTGTCAGACTTGTATTCAATCATTACTAAACTGCATTGAAGTTAATAAAATATTTAATATGAATATTTCGTTGTTATTATTAGAGTATACGTTATTTCATGTTACTTCTTACGTTTATCAACTCTGTAGGAAGTTGTCCAGAAATTGTCAAATCCTATTGTTCTCAGCTACCTATGAAGATTCCGTCATTGATTTTGCACATGAGTTTGTTCCTAATCCGATAGAGTTTCGTGTAAAGCGTACACAACTTCCTTTGAAAAATATTAAACAGTTTTACATGTGCTTTAGTGATTGGATTGAAAAGTATCAGGCGTTGAAAGATATTTATGGAGGTTTTGAAGTTGGCCAAGCAATTATATTTTGTGCAGTAAGTTTTACATTTTGTTGAATTTTTAACTGATTAAACATAACTAACGTATCAACGTTGTTATTCAACTGACTAATCTAATTGATATCATCGTGGTTACTTCTTGATCAGCAAATTATTCTATAATGAAGATCATTACCCAGATGTGTACTGTAAATGATAAAAAAACTGGTCCCTCCCTACTTATTTCAACCGTTGATTTTGGGCTATTTACTAATAGCAAGTAGTTCAACTACATTTTATTGTTTCTACGTTGTGCGTCATTTAGTACTCACAACCAACCACATCCTCTCCGTTTGTACTTGTATTTCGACGTTATATTTTGCTTGCCCAATAATTTAATTACCAAACATAATCCATTTACATCTACTGTAGGGCTTCAAGGGATAACATTGTTGCGGTCAATTCAGATTTATCCATTCATGTTTAAAATACATTTATGCATGATGTAGAAGCAACATGTGTTTATAACTTTCACTGTAAATAGTACCATAATATGACCTTTAGGCATCAGTCCACATTATTAATAGACTGTAAATTATTGCTACCAATATTTGGATCGGCGAAGTTACTTTCTGTATCCACTGCATTCTGTTCACAGTGACGAGCAGCAATTACAATAATATTAGTCACCAGTTAAGAAATGCGCTATCACGACTGTTTAATCACCACAATGAAACAATAGTAGACATCTTGTTGTCGTTTGCAAAGTCTGGATTAGGAATCTATCGTGTGTTTAGTGAAAATGTGTTGCCTGCTAGTTGACTTCAATGTTTAGACGTAGGATATTAGGAAATGAGGATAAATCAGTTGATGAGGTTGTGAATCTTCATCAACTGAGATAGTTGGGCCACGTGTTACGTATGCCTGAGCACCGATTACCATGACATGCAATGGTGACCAGTATTGGGAATGGTTGGAAGAAAGTTAGAGGCGGCCAAACCAAAACGTGGCATCAGAGCTTGAAGTTACTAACTTCCAGTCTCAGCCATGTTGGTAGATGCAGACTACTTGGTTGGGGTCCGCGTGACTATCATAACTAATGGTTGGAGACTCTAGGTGACATGGCTTAGAATCGATCACAATGGCGTAGGTGTATACACTCATTATCTTCCCTTAAACCTTGAGATTAAAATTGTTTCATTTCTGTCTCTCTTCCTGTACTAAATCCTTATATACAACCTTTCTTTTATATATTACCACCATAGCATTGACTACTTCTATGAATTTGGTGTTGATCTTGATGTGCTATTGAGGTATGGCAACTTGGACCGATACATAAATGTGCCTGATCTTACGTTGTAGCTGACTGATTGACTTCAAGGCGATGGGAAACAGGTATATTTTTTCTGTCCAAAAGGTCTAGTTCTTGTTTTTAGTGAGAAATTGTAGAGCATTTTCATTAGCATTTCGGATAAATGTCATGTGTTTGTCACGTGTCGTATTTGTCCAAGGTTTCCAGCGATCTTACAATGGTCATTCAAAATGTCAAGTTGAAATTACCCCCACAGTTCCAAAAAAAGTCATATTCCTGAACATTTAATTCGAGGGCGATACGTCTGCGGAGATAATAAGAAACAGACCATTTAGGCCTCTGATAAAGACATTTCATCCAGCGAGGATCCGAATTTTTTCTTAAGTGTGTCGTTAGGGTAAGTATCAAGAAAGCTGATGTTTTGGAGCCCCTTAATGCCTACTTATAAGTTTACTTGCCCTTGCAGAGCAGGCTATATTGGTTTTACAATGCGTACACTTGGTAAAGGAATATCCGAGAATCACTGATCGATTGCTTAATCCTTAAATACATGGTCAACCCTGGTCACCACGAGAGTTATCACCCAAGATTATCCACCATGTTGAATGAACTGACTCGAAGAAGGTTTGTACTAGGAATTCGTGCACAACTGGAGCTCTAGCAATTCACCAGTTCAGACTTCACCTCTACGTACAAAGGAATCATGTCCAATCCCTTATTCAATACTAGAATGCATTCGACCATCTTTGACAATGATGTAATACTTTCCGTTTTTCTTATAAACTATTAAATGTAGACAATTGTCTATAAAATGATGTCGGAAAAAGAATTTTATTCGTTAAAACGTCTTCCATTCAGTTAATTTATTTCTTAACCTGACTAGTTAAATATCCAGATTGTGATAAATATTAGTATATTTCAGTAGCTTCTAAAGTAGCGACGTCACTAGTAGCTATGTAAAAATTTTCCATTGGTTTCTGTAACTGTACTAGACGTGGAAGCAAACTTTTTAGAGGGTTCAAAGTACATATTTTTATGGTAACCAAGAGAATGTTCAGAAGGTCAACGTTTCAGACGTTCAATGTACCAGAATCGAAGGTAATAGTTTCCCGCTTTGTCCTCGTTGAATTTTCTTTATACACTCAACTACAAGCGCACCGTCTTCATAGATTGATCTTTATGTCTTTAATCTCTTCCGATTTTTGAATCCTTTGTTTAGACACGACAAGAAGCTAGTTGGTTGGACGGGAAAATGAATTTGGATGGTCACAAAGTCTACATACTCTCCGGTGATCTAGATGTTTCTCAACGCGAAAAAGTTATTGAAGATTTTCGTTCATCAAATTTCCGAGTTTTAATTACAACTAATGTGTGTTCTCGAGGTTTGTTTTCTTATCTTAGTGTTAACTTTTGTTATGTTTTTATGGCTGTTATATTTGAAGAGATTAAAAGATCACCTGAAATCGGCAAACGGAACGAAGGGACAGCGACATAACGACAAGACAATCTGAACTATTCTGATGCGTCTCAACCCTGTTAACTAGACGGAGGAGATCCACTTCAGATGAAGGAAGGGTATGTTCCACAGAACCCAGAAGCACGAACAACCACAGACACACAACTCAAGCGTATATATACAACATAAAAATTTCCTTGAGAAATGTCACAAAATACCATGTTAGAAGAGGCAACCAACCAATGACATTTCAATCAGTCAGTCAGTCACAACGCAGAACTTCGTACGTACGTACGTACGTACATCAGTTCGAGTTGCCATACCACATTAGCACAGTGATGCAGTTGTCGATTCAAATCCCATAGTGATAGAAGTATTAAGAGTATAAGCAGTAGTTGGAAAGATTAGGGTTTAAAGATGTTATTCAAGGAGTATAATGCAGTAAAATAAACTAGGAAAGAGAAAAAAGATAGAGACATGAAGAATTCAGAAGATTAGAATTTAGGAGAACACAGAGAGTGGATGCACCTGCGCCATTGGAAACATTTCACCAACGACATTTAGGGTCGTTTCAAGTGGGAAATACAATCTGAAGGTAAAAATGGGTGCTTTTGGTGCGAAAACGAGGAATTCAAATTTTCAAAGTAAACCTACGTAAATAGGATGTTTACTAAGTGAGTTCTAGGGATCTTGCATCCTCAACAATGGGCCGTCAATATATCACGTGTCAAGATCGCCATTCAGAATACCGACTTATACGAATTTATCCCTGTGCTAAACTAATTACGTGTTAGCCAATACAAGCCTAGTACTACTGCCGGTTGAGTTCAGAACACCATCTCAGCCTCAGCTAAAGGAATCGTGTATATCAAAGAAACACGCAGTTTATATATAAAGAAATCTAATTTCATCAAACCATAAAATATAAACTTACAATTTTAGAAGATCATGCCAAAAGTGACTGTGAATGTGAGAGACTGTGACTAATACATTGAGAATAACTTGAAAATAGTAAATCGTATAGTAATAGTAGTCAATAGGTCGAATGAAACTTTATAATGATAGAAATATAAATACATATAATCTAGTCACTTAGTAGCTATACTATAAGAAATATGTATAATAACAATCCATAAATAATGACTTAGTTACTATACCACCTATTTTTCGTTAGGGCATAACAGGCTGTATTAAGTTATGACATTTTATGCATAATAACAGTTTGTATAAAGTGTTTATCATCTATAACGCATACTATTGTGGTGCGGGTTACTTATATCCACATAAGTAGTATATGGTGATGGTCAGGCATAGAATTTACTTTGGCAGGAGATCGATAAGGAAAGAACAGGAACGAAGCGCAGTCGGTATGAAAATGCGTGAACAATGAAATCAGAGACGATCGAATGATATTAACAGAAGGAACAATCAAGATTGGGATATTCTGTAATTTTGTGCTTAAAGACATTCGAGTGTTCCCCACTCGTCTTTTCTGTTCACTACACTATTACTGTTCGATTTTTAAAAAAAATAATAAATGTCATTGATTTTAAATGCTTAGGATCCATATGATGTCGAAATTAATGGTGCAGCAATTTGGAAGACTCTTCCGGTCTGCCACATTGTCCGGACATTCCACGTACCTATAAAAATTGTCACTAGTTGTTAGAAGGTGCATCGGCCTCATGGCTTCTGAAGGAACTCAGCTTTCATCATGAGACGTCATAATTATTCCTTCAACTCCCAGGGCAGAGTTTAGATGGTTTAAATAATTTTTTCTGGTTAGCGTTTTTATAGCGAGTTGGTTTTCTACAGGATGGGGTCGCTAACCCCATGTACAACCCACCTCGTTTACCCGGGCTTGGGACCGGCAGTAGCCCCCGAAGGAGCTACAAGGGGGAGTTCTAGTCCGATTTTTTTTAAAATAATAAATGTTATTGATTTTAAATGCTTAGGATCTATATGATGTCGAAATTAATGGTAGACATAGGAGCTAATTTGTTTATCTGTTATCTGTTTGAATCTTCTCATTGATGTTTAAGACTGCTACTAGTCAGTCTCTCACTTATTGGCATATGTTCATACTGTGTGTATTGCCTTGATATGGCCTTAATTCACAAGCATTATAAGCAAATATGGATAATGGCTGGTAGTGGAATCCAGTTGGACGCGTGTTTCACCCTATTTGTGACTCGTCAACTGGGTGTACCTGCATCTCAATGTTGATATTCACTTGCTTAAAGCATATGATTAGTTGATTTATTTGTGTATTAGCAATCTGTTATTTTCATTCTATACTTTATCATACTTGATTTTTAAAGGATTAGATATTCCACAAGTGAATTTAATAATAAATTGGAATATGCCAACAACAAAAACTGGTAAAGCTGATTGGGAAACTTATTTACATCGTATTGGTAGATCTGGTCGTTTTGGTAAAGAAGGTGTAGCAGTTAATTTTATTCTAAATGATGAAATGTATTTGATCAAAGAATTGGAATCACATTTTGGTTAGTTAGTTAGTTATTTGATATTTTTCATTCATTTTAGGGAAGTTCATTGTGACTTGAGTTTTTATTTTTTATTACGAAACATTATTATTTCAATACATAAACATTGGTACAAGGGGGCACCAGATACATATGTGCCACACAAGATTTCATTTCATTTATTCATGTGTGAGGGCTGTGATAATGTCCGTTTGCCCAGACCAAAGCAGGTGGTTTTCTTAGGGATCCATACCCGGAGCCTTTGACCTAACGGCCTGATCTACAAGTCAGTGGTGCAACGTAAGGACATGCAGTACCATGCTAGCCGGTGACCAACAATTGATTCATACGCCATTTGTTTTCTTAGGATACTGGAGCCCATGTGGACGATTGGTTTGTAATCAGGGTTTCCCAACTCCCCTCGGTCAACTCGCCGTGTTCACCAACCCGATTAGCATGCCGGACATTCGCTTTTCGTTCTCTGGATTTCGTTAACAACAGTAACGCCAAGAGAATGCAATAAGTAGGACTTGTGTGGCAGAGGTTGTATACGCATGGCCGTGTGAGATCATTTCGGTTGTACCAGGGTATTTGGGGGCTTACGCAACATAATGTGATCATTAGAAACTTTACAAAGTTTCCCATCACCTTGAAGTCAGTCAGTAGTAGTTAATTGTGTGTGCGTGTGTCTGTAGTTTGTCTCTGTTCTCTATTTGCTAAAATATTAAAATTTAACAAAATAAACGTTTTAATTTACTAAACATTTATCTTAATACTGTTTTAATTATAGAAATAGAAATTCCTGAATTAACTGCTGAAGATTTGAATAGATTTTAATGAGCGGATTTTATTGCTTTGTCATATATATCTGTATGTATAAATGATACATTCTTATATTTCCTTCCAGTTCTGAATGATACCATCAGAAATTGTATTACCATTTTATTTGTTGCCCAATATTAAGTTTATTATTCAAGTTTCAAATATACACTTCTGATATCTATGGAGTTACTTTGATTATTGGCAAAAAGAAAAAAATTGACGCCTATTCCAATGAATCATTTTGTCTAGAATTGAAGTAGTATCTGCTAAAAAAAACTGTAAAGGAATATCAAGTGTAATTCGGTTGGTGCATGCTGTCGTCTTCTTCTGCATTTGTTGTTGCGTGTGTGATAGAAGAGTCAGATCATCTGCGAAGTCCAGATCGTCCAGCTGCATCCCCGCTCTTAACTATATCGCAAGCTTCCCCCCATATGTTGATGTCTTCATAATTCAGTCGATCACCAGGAGAAAGAGAAAGAGTGAGAGTAAGCAACGTCGCCTAACACCGGCCTTTACCTCGAATGAGTCGGTGAGTTGTTCTCCCTGAACGATTTTGGCAGTTTAATCCATCATAGGAATTCCGTATGATATTGACTATCTTCTCAGGCACACCGTAGTGCCTAAGAAGCCTCGTAGTACTGTCCTGTCCACGCTATCACGTGCTTTCTCGTAGTCAATGAAGTTGATGTACAGTGATGAATTCCATTTAATTGATTGTTCCACAATGATCCAAAAAGCTGTAAAGGAATATCAATGTACATGCTAAATTCTATAAAAAAAAGCTTTATTTATTGAATGACAATACTAATATGCTTGTAGGAAATCAAATTAATCCAGATATCATGTATATCACCAATGACAAAGCTAGAATCTTCCGGTTAATGATGATATGTCCTGAAATTATTCTATATATATTATGACAAGCATACTGTGCAATTTAAGTCATATTACCATTATGGTCAATAATAATAAAACCCCTTTATCATATGCTCACTAGTGATTGGTTCCATGAGGTATTTCCTAGAGTTCTAGTGAGAATCAGTAACCAGTGGAGTTCAACCAGGTCTGTTAGAAGATATCAACTCACTGAAGACATTGGTGAAATGATTGCTCAACGTGGTGGATTGGTTGAAGCTAGACATTAACACCGTTGGATGCCGGCCGGCTCAGTGGTCTATCAGTCAAGTGCTCTGGCACGAGACTGGTAGGTCTTGGGTTCGAATCTCGCTAGGCGGGATCGTGGATGCGCACTGCTGATGAGTCCTACAATAGGACGAAACGGCCGTACAGTGCTTCCAGATTTTCCACAGTGGTCTAGCTTCCATTGACTCATGATTTCAACTACGGTGTTTAAAGGGAAAGATATGTTAGATGGATGAGAAATCGTTAATATATAAAACATACAAAACAAAACTAAGATGAACACTGAAGAATATAACATACACAATATAATATTAGCAACATCACTCAAAAAAGGAACACTCGCAAAACATTCAATAAAACAAGAAGAATGAATTCATATGATATTGTGTAATGCGATTATTATTGAATCGGTGTTGTAATGCTTGCATATGCTATGAGAAACAGTCGGTGATGTGTTGTGCAAAAAGTTCTAAAAATATTTATATTCCGAGTTTGTATGGTGTCCACACGTTGGATGATCACTTACCTACTAGTGATTCTCGACCACATGGAATATTGTGTGTAGTGTACTTATTATTGAGTTGGTAAGGCGAATGATTATATGTATGACAGATAGATAGAAAACATATTACCTTCTGAACAACTCTAACTTAGACTTGCCAAACTTACCCTACACTACCAGAACACCGGTGTTAGCTCCACCGCTAATAACAAATCAATGGTTGCTGCAACCAACTTAAGGAAATAGATAGTAGAATAGCTACCACTAAGATACATAGTAAAATCACCAACCAGACTATTAACCTTATCTGTTGCTATACCCAAACTGAGTCTTTGTGATGCTTAATATGAACCACCGATTTCTTTGCATTGATGACTGTTGTGATTTTGAATTCCAAATACAATACATTTTTTCGTGCTCATCTAATACTTCTTGATTAAGTAGCGTTATTGCTGGGATTACAAGTTTGTACCGTTGTTCAAATACTCTTAAACATTACATTAATGTCGCGATAGAGCATGCGATAAAACAGTTGGACATTCATTCAACTTCTGATGCTTTTGAAGATTATTTTGAAAGGTTTGAGATATGGAGCATGACGAAGGAAGATGTCGAGGATTTTATTATTGTGGCTCATTTCCTTACGTTCATCGGAAAAGAAGCATACAGCTTAATAAAGACTTTGGTATTTCCAGACATTGAATGCGATGACGTCCATTGAAATTTCGAAGGCTTTTGATTCAGTATTCCATGACAATAAAAAAGGTGGCGAGGGCATATGGAGCGCCAAACCCGCTAGTATCCTATATCTCAAATTGTTATGCCTCATCTAAGGCACTTTTACGTGGCGATGTTAGTCGGGTAGGTAGAGGTGTAAGGCCTCCCGCCTCTTTTGTTCATTATGTGTATGGATTAGGTAATCCAGTACACAACGCGCAAACACGGGGCAAAGATAGTAACCGGAGGATAGACTCAGTCTTGTTGGCTAAAAACGAATTCGATCACATGATAGACTTGGGAATCATTCGACCGGCAAGTAGCCCATGGTCATCTCTCTTGCACATGGTCTCTAAAAAGTACAGCAGTGATTGGCGTCCAATTGATTATCCTCGCCTGAATGCTAAAACCATTCCTGATCAATACCCGTTGCCCCACATTCACGATTTGACAGCTATCTTGAAAGGTACAACTGTCTTTTCGAAAATCGACTTGGTTAAAGCTTATAACAAAATACTTATGGCTACTGACGACATTCCAAAAACCGCTACCATCGCTCTCTTCGGCCTCTACTAATTCTTACGAATGCCCTTCGGTCTAAGAAATGCTGGTCAAACCTTCCAAAAGGTATTCCAAGGTCTCAAATTCGTACATGCGTATGCTGATGACTGTCTGATAGCAAGTCCAGACAGAGAATCACATCTCCAGCATCTGGATATTGTTTTCGAACGACTTCAAAGACATGGCATTACTGTCAACATTCAGAATTTCCAAATGGGAACCAAATCCTTAGAATTCCTAGGACACACTATTGATACGCAAAGCATTCGACCTCTTAGAAGCAAAGTGGTGGCCATTCTGGATTACCCAGAACCGACCACCATTAGGAAATTGCGCACTTTTAACGGCCTTGTAAGTTTCTATAGACGCTTAACACCTAAATGCGCATCTCTCATGACACTGCATCACAACTCGTTTATGGAACAACACTCTGATTCCCAGGAGACTTCGTGGATCCTTCGTCTTCATTGAACATGGATCTAAAATCTTACACGAACAGGCTTACAGACGCAATGCATTCAATAAAATCAGAATCAACTGGTGTTTTCGTTCAACCTGAATTACGGCAACGTCTGAAGAAAAGGCGTTCTGGAAGAAGAGTAGGATTTCCAGAACATTTTAACGACTATTGCACGTAGGACACAAACTTTATCTCGAATTTCTTTCGCATTATTTATTATAAAAAAACAATTTTTTTCAATCGCTTTTACGCTATTGCAAACCTATTATTTTATTTACCTTTTTTTCCGCTCACCTTGTGTCCTTACGCAAGTACGAGTGTATTTCGACATGCACTCACACGTGCTATTTATTTTCTTTCCCAGGACGGCTGGAAAAGAACGATGAAGTTTATGAAGAATGGAGATTTCGATTGTACTTTGTTTTACGATTACTATACTGAATTTCATGGCTCTTATAGTAAGGAAAGACGACTGATGTACGTACGTACGAAGTTCTGCGTTGTGACTGGCTGACTGATTGAAATGTCATTGGTTGGTTGCCTCTTCTAACATGGTATTTTGTGACATTTCTCAAGGAAATTTTTATGTTGTATATATACGCTTGAGTTGTGTGTCTGTGGTTGTTCGTGCTTCTGGGTTCTGTGGAACATACCCTTCCTTCATCTGAAGTGGATCTCCTCCGTCTAGTTAACAGGGTTGAGACGCATCAGAATAGTTCAGATTGTCTTGTCGTTATGTTGCTGTTAATTTGTCCCGTTCGCCGATGACCATCCAAATTCATTTTCCCGTCCAACCAACTAGCTTCTTGTCGTGTCTAAACAAAGGATTCAAAAATCGGAAGAGGTTAAAGACAAAATGATCAATTTGTGAAGACGGTGCACTTGTAGTTTTGTCCTTGAACACTGTGTAGAGATTTTAGGTATATTCTGAAAAATAAGTACAATATGGACAATTTGGAAGGTTGAATAATTTAACAACCAAGAGTGCACATTTTAGATATGTTCGTAGGAAAGTGGAGCTGAGTGATCTGTAACGAATATGCATGAATATACACAACGAGTTGACTATTTAAGGAACAAAGATGTTAAGAACAAGTAAACGGCTCTTTGAATATGCATTTTGAACCCTCTAAAAAGTTTCCTACAGGACCTACTCTGAATACAGAGAACGAAATCGTTAAGTCAAGTGTCAATGTCCAAACAACAAAAAGAAACTAAACATTACAAATCAAATGTTAGAAAACCATCCAAGGTGAAAAAAAGTTCTTAACAATGCATAAAGCAAATTCATCGAGGACTTTTGTTATGTTCATATGCCTGCTATGTTTGAAGATATTACAAGATCACCTGAAAGAGGCAACCAACCAATGACATTTCAATCAGTCAGTCACAACGCAGAACTTCGTACGTACGTACGTACGTACATCAGTTCGAGTTGCCATACCACATTAGCACAGTGATGCAGTTGTCGATTCAAATCCCATATTGGTAAAAGTATTCAGAGTATAAGCAGTAGTTGGAAAGATTAGGGTTTAAAGATGTTATTCAAGGAGTATAATGCAGTAAAATAAACTAGGAAAGAGAAAAAAGATAGGGACATGAAGAATTCAGAAGATTAGAATTTAGGAGAACACAGAGAGTGGATGCACCTTCGACATTGCAAACGATTTACCAATGACATTTAGGGTCGTTTCAAGTGGGAAATACAATCTGAAGGTAAAAATGAGTGTTTTTGGTGCGAAAACGAGGAATTCAAATTTTCAAAGTAAACCTACGTAAATAGGATGTTTACTAAGTGAGTTCTAGGGATCTTGCATCCTCAACAATGGGCTGTCAATGTATCACTTGACAAGATCGTCAATCAGAACACGGGCTTATACGAATTTATCCCTATGCTAAACTAATTACGTGTTAGCCACTGCAAGCAACCTGGATTTGTGTGTGTCGGGCCTTTGGTTCGGCGTGCGCCCAGCGCGATAACGCAATCGACTTCGGCGAGAGTTCTCTTTTCTTTGTTAGGAGTGCATCCACCCCCTGGAATCGGCTTGTCCGGAGTTAGGGGGCTAGCCTCCGTAAAGCATCACCCTTCTTGTGGTGTTCGGAACGCTCTTGTCGGCCCTTGAAAATCCGAGCGAGGCAGTATAATTTTCGGGCAGGCCGTACCCATATCCGCAGCAGGTCTCCAAGG
>NW_017386048.1:697146-737949 GCF_000237925.1 Schistosoma mansoni
AAATCCGAGCGAGGCAGTATAATTTTCGTGGCAGGCCGTACCCATATCCGCAGCAGGTCTCCAAGGTGAACAGCCTCTGGCAATTGAACAATGTAGGTAAGGGAAGTCGGCAAATTGGATCCGTCGACATCGTTTCTAAGTCTTTCCGCTCAATTCGGTCCTCCTCAATCGGATGTTTCTGGACATATATTGCTTCTCGCTCAACTCGCCTCAACTCTCAATCCAACACCAGGAGTAGAGATAAACATACTATCCTCGCGTTCTGAGTTATAATCTTAACACAGCGGATCATAATTTGATGAATGATACTGATTTAGCAGTCATAAACATTAAGAGTATTTGAACAACGGTACAAACTTGTAATCCCAGCAATAACGCTACTTAATCAAGAAGTATTAGATGAGCACGAAAAAATGTATTGTATTTGGAATTCAAAATCACAACAGTCATCAATGCAAAGAAATCGGTGGTTCATATTAAACATCACAAAGACTCAGTTTGGGTATAGCAACAGATAAGGTTAATAGTCTGGTTGGTGATTTTACTATGTATCTTAGTGGTAGCTATTCTACTATCTATTTCCTTAAGTTGGTTGCAGCAACCATTAATTTGTTATTAACGACGAAACTGACACCGGTGTTCTGGTAGTTGTTGATGCCAGGATTGGAGTTATAGAAGGTAACGTTTTTGTCTATTTCGATGGCTTTAGGGACCATCCTTGTTTCCGTGATCACTGCTATGTAGTACTTGCGTTCAACGATTTGTTCAACAATCTGTTGGAGTTTGCACTCTTGTGAACATCCCCGAACATTCCATAAACCGTATTTCAGTCTTTGGTGGTTTTGCGCATTTTTTGTCAGTTGTGTGTATAGGTGTAGAGTGTGATAAGCCCGATCTCTACCACCCGGGTTGCCGCTCAAGTTAGTTCATGTGATGCCAGGATTGGAGTTATAGAAGGTAACGTTTTTGACCCCCTTCCAGCAAAACAAGTTGGTGAAGCCTAGTAGGTTCTTCTCGAGAAAAATGCTACATCGAAGCACGGCATAACTACCAGGGCTCAAAAGTTGTTTTTGCATTAATTTTTGTCCTTGGTTTTACTTTCTGTCCGATGATTGCTGACCACCTATTAACTACATAGCAGTCATTGATTTTACCTTTTTTAGTTGGTAGTGTCTTATTACGACCAGGGTATGGACATTTATTTTGAGAGTTATTTTCATTTATTTCGGTTTTAGCCTCAGTTTTTGTTAGATTGTATTGTGGATGACAAGCTTGAATATATTTATTTAGCCAACCCAAAGTCTTATGTGCCATATTTGTTGGGAATGTTAAATCCCCAGAACTTACTCGGTAAATGGCCTAATTTTGTAATTTTATTTTGAAAATTTGAATTTCTTTGTTTTCGCGCCAAAAGCGCTCTTTTCACCTTCGAGTCGAAGTTCTCACTTGTAAAATATCTTAAACGTTATTAGTCCATTGTATCATTGAGTGTGCTATTTTTTAATGCTGCCCAAGGAAAATTTATTGCTGTATATATACATTTGATTTCTTCCTCTTACGATTGCTTGTACTTCAGCTGCTTACGGAATATATTCCCCTACTTCGTCTTGGATATCTTCCTCTAGTTAGTGGGGCCCGGGACAACGGATTAGATTAGCCTATCAAGTCACTGTGTCATTGACCTTCGTCCGTTACCGAGATATCGAATTAGCATAGGGTGTATCATTTGGCGACGGTGGTTTGGAAACATGGATCCTTCTTAACTCGAATCACTACTTGAACAGCAGCTGAAACTGATACAGATGCTGACAGATATGAAACGTTCGCCCCCTACACAGCCTAGCATATCTAATGCAAACACAACACCATCAATAGACGGCATCGCAAATAGCATCGCTGAGTTCATTATGATCCTGATGCCAACGTTATTTTGGCATGTGGTTCCGGCATTATGAAGACCTATGTAAATTTGATTTTGCTAATCAAGATGATGCTTGGAAGGTGCAACTGCTACTTCGAGAGTTACGTGCAAGTGAGCTGGACAGGTACTGCAATGTGATCCTGCCTTTGAATCCACGTGATCGCTCTTATGCAGATACAGTCCAGATATTAAGCCAACATTTTGGCCACGATTCATCGTTGTTTAACACCCGTTATCGATGTTTGAGCTAGTTATGAACGAAGACGATGATTTTCTTACGCATGTGAGCATCGTCAACCGTGAATGCGAACGCTTCCGGCTGAATTCCTTGTCTGGAGACCAGTTTAAAGCCCCCATTTGCAGCCTCCAGTCCCAGGAGTTCAGTGACATAAGAACGCAGCTACTATGTCTATTGGATCAAGATCCAAAACTCACACTTAGCGACATGGCTAATGAATACCAAAGCCTGGTAAATCTGCAACGAGACACGACGATGGTTCAGAGTGGTGGTTTTAGTCGATCGGAAGTACGAGTAGTCCAAAAGACTACTAACCAGAACAAATGCTACATCCAGTCCAACCCACTTCAGCTCAATTCGACAGACCAAAACATATCCCTCCACTCCTTGCTGGCACTGTGATGCATGTCACTACGTACGAAACTGCCCATTTAAATAACATCGATGCAGGAAGTGCAAGGTCGTTGGTCACAAAGACAAGTTTTGTCTTAGGAGCACGCCGAATTGATCCAGTAGTACCAAAAAGACTGTTCCGAAGTCCTGTACCACTTTTTTGAGCTTAGTATCTTCTTGTCAGAGCTGATCACCAGGTGAGAGGAAAGTTGTTAACCTTAATATTAATGGACATTCTTTTAGGTTGCAAATAGATACAGCATCAGATGTCACCATCCTCTCACACCAAAATTGGACCAAAAGGGGCAGCCCAAGCCTGCAGCGAACAACTCAAAAGCCTCGTACCGCATGTGGTAATTACCTGCACTTGTCAGGAAAATTGGAATGTAAAGTAACTTTCCGGGATTCGTCGTTTACTGAGGTATGTCATATAACTCCAGCTGATCTAAATTTACTTGGTTTAGATTGGTTCGACCAGCTGAAATTGGCTGATGTCCCGCTAAATACCATATGCCATATGGTATCACAACCACATAACACTGAATCGTATACGAAGAAGCTAATGGCACAGTTTCCATCGATTTTCCAATCTGGATTGGGACGGTGTTCTGCCATAAAGGCAACGCTTCCTTTGAAACATGAGGCTAGGCCTGTCTTCCTTCCTAAAAGACCTGTGCCTTATGCAACGTTACCAACGGTAAATGAAGAATTAAACCGCCTTCAACAACAAGGAGTTATTACTCCCGTTTCTTACTCTGCCTGGGCAGCACCGATAGTGGTCATCAAGAAGGAAAACGACACCATACGAATATGTGCTGATTTTTCTACAGGTCTAAATGCAGCTCTTGAACAACATCACTATCCTCTACCAGTTCCTGCAGATTTGTTGACCATGCTGCAGAAATTGGTACAGAGAATGATAGAGAAAAGATGGCAATATATTATAAAAATACTCGGCGAGGCACAGACGAAATAGATAGAATACACAAGCTTTCGAAAGTTAGTGTAAAGCCACGTTCAAATGGACTAAAAAGTGAGAGTGTAGCACAGGTATGAAAAGGTTTAGAAATCAATTGGAAGTGTATGCTGTAGGAATTGTTACAGAGAATGATAAAGAAAAGATGGCAATATAATATAAAAATGCTCGGCGAGGCACAGATGAAATAGAATACACAGAGTTTTCAAAATTACCGAAAAGCCGTGTTTAATTGACTGAGAAAGCGAGGGTGTGGCACAGGTATGAGAAGGTTGAAATATCAATTGGAAGTGAATTCAACAGACGTAGGTATAGAGTAAGATTTAGAAAATATGAATGGTTGTTATAAACGTCCTACAGTATAATAATAGTATAATAATAATATAATGACGAAATCGTCTAAGCAAAAAAGCATTAAAATTGGTGTAATCTTTGGGGACTCGTACTCATAGTGTTGATAGGAATGGACTCGAAACTTAACTCCAATAACGAAAGATATGGTAATAATATTCGGAAAATAGAGAGAAAATCGTTCTTTTCAGACTTACTGAGCGTCCATTTCGGTATTAGCAATCCAAAGTGTTATTGTTTATGAAGCAATATATGTCCAGAAACGCCAGATTGAGAAGGACCAAAATGAGCAAAATGATCCAGAAACGAAGTCGAAGAGGCGAAGAAACGACAAAGATCCAGAATACGGTGGAGAGCAGCGTTCTAGAGAGTCATGGTTACTCCCGCCCTCTTTTGTCCTTTGAACCAAGATACCATTTTGTTCCCGTTTCACTGAATAAGTAAAGAAACAATGACAGCAGTAGTATTTTATTTGCGCTGGAAAGCAGAGCACTCAGCTCCCTACATTACACCAATCATGTCAGACACCCTGCCTCTGTTCCGATTTACCGGATCACTTAGGACCGCCTGACCCATGGTCAACTGCTGTTCCCATGGAACCCTTCTCCACCTCGGCCTTCAAGGTTCTCACTTGAATATTTGCTACTACCACCAAGATCTGCGTCTGTGGTTGCTTCACCTAGGCTCACGCCTGAGGCTTCCCGCTAGCCACAGCGACCCTCCTACTCGTTGCCGTCACTCCATGCCTAGACCAAGTGCAGCTTGCCCTCACACAGCATAGGCCTAGCTTACAGCAACGGTCCGGTATAGGTCCAACGCTCGAGCGCCATCCATTTTCAGGGCTGGTTGATTCGGCAGGTGAGTTGTTACACACTCCTTAGCGGCTTCCGACTTCCATGGCCACTGTCCTGCTGTCTAGACCAACCAACACCTTTTGTGGTATCTCATGAGCGTCGTGTTAGGCACCTTAACCGAACGTTTGATTCATCCCACAGCGCCAGTTCTGCTTACCAAAAATGGCCCACTTGGCACTCACATTCAATGCAAAACTCCAATCAAGCGAGTTAAGCTTCTCACCCATTTAAAGTTTGAGAATAGGTTGAGGATGATTTCTCCCCAATGCCTCTAATCATTCGCTTTACCGGATAAAACTGTTTATTTCTCAGAATGCCAGATATCCTGAGGGAAACTTCGGAGGGAACCAGCTACTAGATAGTTCGATTAGTCTTTCGCCCCTATACTCACGTTATACGATCGATTTGCACATCAGAATCGCTACGGTCCTCCACCAGAGTTTCCTCTGTCTTCAACCTCCACAATCATAGTTCACCATCTTTCGGGTCTCAACGTGTACGCTCTTGCTCCACCCCGACGGTGCACACAACACGAGGTCACATGTCTACGTCATGGGACGGGCCGGTGATGCGCCCGCTGCTCGCAACTTGGAAAGTATGAGCAAGACAACAGGATCTCACCTTAGTCCGGACAAGCCGAACCTTTACCTTCACTTCGCCTTTGGGTTTCGTAACACCCAATGACTCGCGCACATGTTAAACTCCTTGGTCCGTGTCTCAAAACGGGTCATGTGGATCGTCTACCACTACACCACAGACTATTAGCCCAACGCAAATCACACACAGTCCGGTGATATGACCGCTGCTCGCAACTTGGAAAGTATGAGCAAGACAACAGGATCTCACCTTAGTCCAGAAAAGCCGGTCAAAGCCAGTCAAGAAAATATTAACCACTGAAGCCTAGGATGAATACCGCAAAGCCACGGTACATGCAATCCAGCACGAAGCCAGGTGCACGCGTCAACTCGCTTGGTTGGAGTAGTTCACATTCATTCATACCGGTGAATCGACTACCACTACACTACTCGCGGTCTAAATGCATAGAACTAAGGGTTAGTTATGCTGCCTACGACGTTTACCATCAAGCCAGTGTACATGCAATACAGCACGAAGCCAGGTGCATGCGTCATTATATATTTTGGGTTCATGTTAATGATCCTTCCGTAGGTTCACCTACGGAAACCTTGTTGCGACGTTTACTTCCTCTAAATAGTCAAATCAGGTCATCTCAGCATCGGTCGAACAGCAAAGCCACTACAACGACGCCAATCCAACGACCTCATAAAACTATTCAATCGATAATAGCGACGGGCGGTGTGTACAAAGGGCAGGGACGTAATCAGCGCAAGCTTATGACTTGCAATTACCTGTTATTGCTCAATTTCGTGCGACTTAAGTGTGCCGCTTGTCCCTCTAAGAAGTACAAAATGGCATCGCACCAGCCGGATCACGACCACATTACTCCATAAAGAAGCAATAGAAGTCGCGCCCTAAACGAGCACAGAGGACCAGTCTACTATTTAGCAGGTTAAAGTCTCGTTCGTTATCGGAAATAACCAGATATACCGCTCAACCAATAAGCAATTGTAATGCAGCACCGACCCGTCTGCCAGTATACCAATCCATCCTGTCATCACTTAAAACAAAGTTCTTATTCAATTTAGACCTAGGCTACAACTCAACACCCCACAACTGTGAGGAAAAACATACAAAGCCCATTTTGTAAATATTTTCGATATTGTTTGTATTTATTGTGTAAATTTTGACAGTCTGTACATTTATCACAAAGTGATTGCACATGTTGTTTAGGTGTCTGACCTTGAACACTCACCCTTCCGTTTTTGACTCCCTTGTAGCGTGACACACTGTTAATCGCTCGTAAATACACTATTGCACACACGCCTCTTGTTCTCAATTGTCTGTGGTTACAATAAGTAAACTATAAAGTATCTGTTATCTTCATTTATAGACTACGGCCTTTTCTCCATTATATACTACATCTGGCTATATCCCTGAAATTACAACAACCCTATCGGAATTAATTATTACCTTTAATTGTGGATTATGGTACCAAATGCAATTCCAACACGCTCATGCCTGGAGACTCACGTAACGTCCCGTATCTTTTATTTGTGTTTATAACTTATAAATTGTATACTATAATATTAGGATTTGGATGTAATAAGTTTATTGCTATTTTTTGAGTCAATATTATTATATTATTGCTACCAGAGAAAGAGAATTAGACTCGGCTGACCTCACAACATATCGATGACGTTTGCACGTCTTCTTGGACTGGGACGCACGATTCGGTGGACAATGGCCTTCTTCATGTTCACGTCTGTTGTACATCTGACATTTATGCTTCTTAAATGGACAGAATCGTACATAATGCCAATCACCACATAACCAACATGCAGTCGTTGGTTTGATACCACTTGTATTCGGTTTCTGAACTTTTAACCTAGTAATAGCATTGAAACTACTACAGGTTAAATTAAGATTTGCCTGTTCAATTAACTGATTGCCGTGTCTGATGTGTTGTAGTCGTTTACACTCATCTGTCAATGTTCTGAGTTTAACGTTTGGGTCTTGATCCAGGCGAGTTAAAAGTCTAGTCCTAATCTCAGCATCTTGCGGTGACTGAAGAGCTTTAACGGATATTAGACATTTAAATTGGTATTCTGTCAATGAGTGTAACCTGAACCGTAACGTCCCATATCTTTTATTTGTATTTATAACTTATAAATTGCATACTATACTACAAATCACCGGGCCCAGATGACTTACCTCCGGCTCTTCTTGAAGATTGTGGCGACTTTCTGACCAAGGAATTGACTATGTTGTTTACAAGGGTTTGGAAGCAAGAAAGTGTTCCAACATCATGGAATGAGTCGATAATCGTCCCTATCTTTAATAATAATAATAATATATTTCTGCAATAGCAGGTACACGCCATTTTTACAGGCATGATCTACAATTTACAACATATACTGGTTCACAGTATGCATCCCAAGCAAGGTTGTTTAGTGATTATAATCTATAAAAGTTGATAGCAGTGTTGGATCCATTTTGCAAGTGAAAATCCCTCCATGCATACACTTGTGATTTCTTCCTTACGTTTTCTTTATTTGTATATGCTGTTAACATTTATTATGCTAATTAAGACTGTAAAGTTCAATTTTCTTGGTTTTACTATCGTTTTTTACTGAGTCTCCATGTTCTTTACTGAGCTATATATAGTTTGTTTTAATTGCTATTATTCTGGTATCTGCCATATTGGCTGCTCGCTTTTTGATTGTGCGGTTTGAACTTGACTGGGATCGTGCATTTTTGGTCGTATTTGGAGCACTTTTCCAGAAATTGAAACACTTGGTGTTATAAAATAACCGCTCAAACGGAATCTCCCTTGATCTATCCAGAAAGGATAGAATAACGCTTATTCTTTGGTGTTTTTGGTAATTTTTCATATATTTCTTATCACCTTGCTATTTATTGTAATTTAGATTGAATATTTTGGTATCAATTGTTGGTTGAATAACTGGGTGATAATATTCGTTTAGGTAAATTTGTACATTTGTATATATAACGAATTACAGAACCGTGTCAAATATATACCTTGTTTTGATTTGAACTGAGACACGAGTGTCTAAAGCTATCTAACGGTTATTCGACCACATCCAGACCTATTGGAATTTAGGTTTGGATCTTACAAGCAGTTCATTCGTTCAGATATAATGTGTTTTCATAAGAATAGTTTCCAAAGGGGCATAGCGTCCACGTTACAAACCAGATCCAATCTCGACAAAAAGTGTATTACGGTTTCGGTCATGCTAAGTATTTATGTAATGCAGCTTTCTAAGCTTATTGTTGTTATAAAGTAGGCTTGTGGAGCGCCTGGTTCGAGCTATGACCTTGGGAAAGCGCGTTCGTCGAGCTTGTTCCAGAGGTCAGAAGTTACATAGCTTCACCTTCAGAGCAAGATTCTGAAGAGAAAAAAAGAGAAGCCGAGGAGCAGCAAGACATTTGGATATGAACGATAACCAATGTTTAACATTTATTAGTGGAACAGATGGAGGTATGATAAATTATTAGATTAAATTGATACTAGCTCATGTTGCGAGAGTGAAATGTGATTAGGGGCTCCAGAGGAGAGAAGGCAGTAATAAAGAACAATGAGTTGTGATATTTATCAAGGTGGAGTAGGTTCGAATGAAGGAGGGAAGTCAAGGTTGGAATGAGGAAGAACAGAGAGTGCATATAGAGAGTAGAGTGTTGAGCTAAATAACAACCATATCCTTTACAGTCTGTTTTTTTCATCCGATGCCTGCCACACAGTTTTCATGTAAAAGTCCGAGTTAGGTGGTCTTAGTAGAATAGTTAATCCAGCACATAAATTAGAAACATGAGTGTGAATGGTGAGTGTGGGAGAACAACCTCAATATCACAGATTGATTGACTTGTTCTCATCCATAAAGAGCCTGATACAAACAAAATGTTCCGCCCCACAAACACGGGTGTTCACGTTGTTCCTGTAACAACTATCGGGGGATAAGTTTACTTCCGATTGCGTCCAAACTATCGGCTTCTATCATTCTATCATTCTTCGTAGGTTGTTTAAAACCCGAGAACCATTGACTCGCGAGGAGCAGGCTGATCGACGATGCATTGATCATATCTTCACCCTCCGCCAAATGTTAGAACACCGTCATATATATCGCAGGCCAACAATCGTAGTGTTTCTTGATAACAGGGCTGCCTTCGATTCGTTGGACAGGACCGTTCTCTGGGATTGTCTATTGAAGAAGGGTGTGTCTGAGAATTTCATTGACATCTTGAAAGCCTTATACACAAACACCTCAGACAGAGTGAGGGCATACAACCACTTCTCTCTATTGTTCCATTCAAGCAATGAGGTTGGGTAGGGTTGTCAATCTCACCATTCCTCTTCAACTTTTCTATCGATGACGTTCTGGAAACAGCTCTAGTGGATGTAAGTAATGGAGGTGTGGATCTGTTGCCTGGGGAACGACTTCTCGACCTCGAGTATGCGGATGATATTGTCTTACTAAGCGATAATGCCCAAGGCATGCAATTCGCATTTAATCAGTTGGCGATCAGTGTCCGCAGGTACGGCATGTGCTTTGCACCTTCGAAGTGCAAAGTACTTCTACAAGACTGGCAGGATTCTAATCCTGTACTCACCCTTTAAGGTGAGCAGATTGAAGTAGTTGAGAAGTTCGTGTTGAACATGGGCTACAGCGTCCTGAAAGAACAAATGGCGTATGAACCTATTGTTGGTGACCGGTTACCATAGGATTGCATCTCCTAAAGTTGCTCCACTGCCTTGCGGGTCAGACCTTTAAGTCGAAGGCTCAGAGTGTGGCCCTCTAAGAAAACCACCTGCTTCGGTTTGGGCACCCGGACAGTATCGTCGCTTTCACATAAACCAATGATAACTAATACTGGCCTCGTTGCTATTATGTGGCGCATATGTATTTGGTGCCACCTTGAACCAATGTTTATGTGTTCAAATAAAGAAAAAATATGTCGATCATTTAAGTGCATATCGGTAATACGGGGAATCCGACCGTCTAATTAAAACAAAGCATTGCGATGTCCACTGATTGTTTTTGACGCAATGTGATTTCTGCCCAGTGCTCTGAATGTCAAAGATCACCATGATGATCTATGCGGAATCCACAACTGGAATGCAGAATAAACTCAACCTACTCGCTACAGGCTTGGAAAAAGCGAGCCTTAATATTAACGTACAGAAATCGCACAGCCTGACCGTCGCTGCGAATGGCAAGTCTAAAACGGTGTATGTCGTCCCTCATACAGTATAGACGGGGTTTCCTTAGACCCTATTAGCGTCTCCGATAGTTTCCAATATCTGGGTATATTGTTTGATTATCGTGGAATCATAAAGCAACCAATAAGCATGATGTCTGAAAAGCTATTACGGGAGATTACAGACGCACCCCTAACAGCGAGTCAGCGACTGGCTATGCTGAAACGATACGCCTTACCCAAACTGCATTATATGGAGCAACTTGGGTTAGTTAGCAAAGCGGACCTGTAGAAAGTCGATCTCCTAATCCGCAAATCGGTTCGAAGGTGGCTAGGGCTGCCACACGACACTACAAATGGGTACCTCCATGCGCGCGTTAGAGATGGAGGAATCGGGGTGGAACCCCTCTTTCCGTTGGCAATTCTTCGACGATCACGCCGAACTGCTTCGTTTAGCACACGTAGTTGCGAAATGTTGGAAGCCGTCCGAAAATCGGCGGCCTACAAATCTATCGGGGGCAAGTCCTTAGGCGGTGTGTCTCATGGCGGGAGGACGATAAACACATCTGATGACGTATACGGAATGTGGAAAACGCGCCTATATGGCACATTAGATGGTAGTGACCTCAAAGTCTCCAGCCAGAGCACATCGTCGCATATATGGGTTACGTCCCCGAAGGGAAGCCTTTTGGATTGTCTAGTAGTTTATTCATGCACAAGTTTATGTTTCGGGATCGGCATGTTTTTAATAGAGCATTCTGTATTAGTTGCTTTGGTAAAGTGTCGAAGGCTTTTGTTAGATCTACGAAGATGATAATTAGTGTCTTCCTTGAGTCAAGAGCACATTGGATAATATGTCTGATTGTAGTGATTGCGTGACTGGTAGTTAGATGTTTTCTGAATCCAAGTTGTGTTGGCGGTATTTGATTATCTATTTGTTGAACTAGGCTGTTGCAGATGATTCCGGAGAATATTTTGCTCAGCGTTTCCAGTAGGAAGATGCTTTTGTAGTTAAGGTAAACCATAAGGTCAGGGAGAAACAATGGATCTCGACAGCATCTACCACACTGATAGATGCTTGAAAACTCATCCCACCTGGCTCTGAACATAACGAAGAGCGGAGTCAGCTTAAGCGAAGGCTAATAAGAAGCCTACGCAATGATCGTGAACAGTGGTGGGTAGCGAAAGCAAGAGAGATGGAAAAGGCAGCGGTAATAGGTAAAAGTAGGCAGCTATTCAGACTCGTTAAAGAAACCGGTATTAGGAACCCAACTATTAGCGAAACTATCTCAGACAAGGATGGGCATATCATTCCTTCTCAATCCAGGAGATTGGATCGATGAGCAGAACACTTTAGGGACATGGCTCAAAATCGTTTGCAATGGCGTAGGTGCATACACTCTTTGTGTTCCACCAAATTCTAATCTTCTGAATTCTTCATGTTCGTATCCTTTTTCTCTCTCCAAATTTGTTTCACCGTATTTTACTCCTTCAATAACATCTTCAAACCCTTATCTTTCACATAATACTTATACTCTTACTACTTCTACCAGTGATTGATTATACCTTTCTTAGTTGGTAAAGTTTTATTGCGGCCAGGGTATGGACATTTATTTTGATCATTTTTGGAGTTAATTTTATTTACTTTGATTTCAGGTTCAGTTTTAGCTAGATTACATTGTGGGTGGCATGACTGCATGTGTCTATTTAACCATCCCAACGTCTTATTACAGTGAGTTAGGGGACAGCTATATAGGGACTGATTATTAGTTTTATTTTGGTGATCATTTCTAAAGTGTCTGTTCATTTCTTTAATTGTAGCAAACATTCTGTTACAGTTTGCATTTTGGCATACATGCTTCATTTGGCGTTGTCCTATAATTTTTGGGAAATATTCTTGGTAAGCATTGATTTTAACCTTGTTGGGTTGGTTTATCCATTTATTAGGAAGGTGTTCACTCATTCCCTTAATGTCTTGGAGTAGTTGTCTAGTGTGTCAGTTTCTAGTATGAGCCTTCCTATTGTTGTACTGGTTTTCAAAGTTACTATTTGAAGACCTCACCATTAGGTTATTTGGTCTTTTATGTGCTACATACCATAAATGTAGCCTGTTTTGCATGATTTTATTGGCTAAGTTTGGTAAGTTTATTTTAAGTTTAAGTTGTTCAACACTGAGTTGTTTTCTATCATTTATACCTAAAATTATCCGTCTTACTGTATTTAGTACCGCTTCGAGTCTAGACCAATCTTGCTTTCTTAGTACTATGGATTCTAGACCGTATGTAAGAATGGGGATTATTGAAGAATCCACCAGCTTTACTTTGGTATCAAGGCTAAGTTCTTTAGATTTTAGTATTGGTTTAATCTTGATTATTGCCTTTTTTGCCTTTTCTATGTTATAGGTGATAGCACTATCAGGAGTTCCTTTGTTATATATAGTGGAACCGAGATAGTGAAATGATTCTACTTCTTCTATTTCCTTGTTGCCTATCTTGACAGTTGCTAAGTTACCTTTCTTATTTATTATCATGAATTTAGTTTTGGAGATTGATATCTGCATACGAAAAAGCAGTTAGGTATTGTTGCAAGTGGTTGAAGGCCTTAGTAGCCTCTTCCGTCGTATTAGTGAATAAACACAAGTCATTAGCATATTCCAAGTCTTGTTTTATTGAGTCACTCCTTTCAGGGTTTTATCTATTGTTTTATTCTAATATTTTTGAAAGACTAAATTAGAGATAGCCGGTCCTTCTTTACTACCCTGTCTTACTCCCCTATGCATTGTGAAGCTTAGTTCTGTGTTTCTTAGATAACCCTTAGGATCATCTAGTAGCTTAGTTATGCAGGAGTTTATGTTTTCTGACGGACATATTTTAGTTAGGGTATCTAGGATTAGCTGCTTAGGTACGGTATCAAAGGCCTTCGTTAAGTCCACAAAGGTAAAGACTACGGTACGATTTGTATCCATTGCGGATTGAATTGTATGTCTCATGGTCGTTATTGCTTGAATTGTGGATAGATTTTTGCTAAAACCGAATTGAGTTATTGGAAGATAGCTATACGTTAGGTCATGGAAACAGTGCCATGATCCAGAAGGCACGACGAGGACGTGTGAGTCGGATTTCGCTCCCCAATGCCTGTGGTGCCCCTTCCAGCCAAACTGGTTGGTAAAGCCTATTAGCCCTTCTGGAGAAGAGGCTACAATGAAGCAAGGCACAACTACCGGGGCTCAATAGCTGTTTTCGCAGTTATTTTTTTCTTTGGCTCTACTTCCTGTCCGGTGATTGCTGACCATCTGTGTACAACATAGCAGTGATTGATGATACCTTTTGCCGTTGGAAGTGTTTTGTTGCAACCTGGAAATGGGCATTGTTGTGTGTTTTTTGTTTTGTGGGTGTGTGTTATTGTTGTTGTTGTTTTCAGTTTGTTGTTGAGAGTACTGAGGGTGACATGATTTGATATGTCTGTTTAGCCATCCAATTGTTGTGTATGATTTGTTGCAGTCTGATAGAGGGCATTTTAAGTTTGATGTTGTTGATATGGGGTCTGTGATGTGTGTTTGATGATGTGATTTTTACTTTTGTTGGCTGGGCTTGCCAATTTGTTGGTAGCTGGTTTTTCATTTCATGGATATCTTGGTTTAGTTGTCTAATCCAACTTTTTGTGTGTGCGTTTCGATGCTTTGTCGGATTCTCAATGTGGCTTGTCAGTGCTTTGATCATTATGTTATTTGGTCTTTTGTACGGTGTATACCATAGGTTAAGGCGATTTTGCATTATTTTTGTTGCAATGTTGGGCAGTCGAATTTTTTCATGTAGTTGTTGTGTGTTAAGTTCCTTCTTGTCTTTGATATTGAGGATTATTCGACGTGTTGTATTGAGGACAGTTTCTAGTCTAGACCAGTCATATTTTCTTAGGACTATGGATTTTAGATTGTATGTGAGGTGAGGAATGATTAATGTATTGATTCGTTTTGTTTTTTGTTGATAGGTTAGGTTGGTTGCTTTTTAGGATAGGTGAAATTTTGATTAAAGCATTTTTTGATTTGGATATATTGTGTGTGATTGTGTCATCTGCTGTTCTTTTATTGTTGATTATTGACCCGAGGTAGAGGAAGTTTGTAATTTCTCCAATTTGTTTGTTGTCAATTGTTATTGAGGATTGGTTATCTTGTTTGTTGATTATCATGTATTTTGTCTTTGATATTGAAATTTCCATATTTAACGTTCGAAGATATTTTTGTAGTGCATTTAGTGAGTTGCTTGCTTCTTCTGTATTGTTGGCTAGTATACATAAGTCGTCAGCATATTCTAAATGTTTGATCGTCCAAGGTTCGTTGTTTTGATTTTTTAGTTCGACTCCCTTTAGAGTGTGATCAATTGTTTGTTCAAGAATTTGCTTAAATACAAGGTTGAATAGAGTATGTCCTTCTTTGCTTCCTTGTTTGAATCCTCTTTTCATAGTAAAGTTCAATTTTGTGTTTGCTAGGAAGCCTTTTGGATTGTCTAGTAGTTTATTCATGCACAAGTTTATGTTTCTGGATCGGCATGGTTTTGACAGTGCCTTCTGTATTAGTTGCTTTGGTAGTGTCGAAGGCTTTTGTTAGATCTACGAAGATGATAATTAGTGTCTTCCTTGAGTCAAGAGCACATTGGATAATATGTCTGATTGTAGTGATTGCGTGACTGGTGGATAGATGTTTTCTGAATCCAAGTTGTGTTGGCGGTATTTGATTGTCTATTTGTTGAACTAGGCTGTTGCAGATGATTCCGGAGAATATTTTGCTCAGCGTTTCCAGTAGGAAGATGCTTCTGTAGTTATTTGGATGTGATTTCGATCCCTTGTTTTTGTATATGCTAATTACGTTAGCATTCAACCAGTGATTTGGGATTTCATTTGGATTTGTCCAGAATTGGTTCATTATATTTAATAGGATGCTTTTTAGTTTCTCCCCGCCATGCTTGATCATCTCGTTAGTTATGGTATTGTTACCGGGGGCTTTGTTGTTCTTTAGTTTCTTGATGACCGTTTGAAGTTCATGTTTTGTTAGAGGAGGTTCATTGAATTGATTCATGATCGAGGATTCTAGGTTTAGTGTTGTTGTCGATTGAAATAGGTTTTGGTAATGTTGTTGAAGTGTTTTGCTTTTTATTCGTTTTCTTCGTTGTTTGTATGTTTGATTTCTTATTGTAGCTAGTATATCGTCAACCATTTTATACGCTGAGTGTAGATCATTTTGTTCGAAGAGGGCGTTCATCTCCTCGGTTTTCTTTTGAATGCATTCTTCTTTAGTTGATTTTATTATATGTTTTACTTGTTTGTTTGCTTGCTTGATTATATTTGTTTTTTGTTTTCTGCAGTTGTATTGTTTAGCCATTGAAGTCTTAGTTGTTTTCTATGTTTGATTTCTTCTTTTAGGTCCTCACTGATTTGTGTTTGCCATCTCTTTGTTGCTGATTTTCGAGGATTTTCAGTTAAAGATGCAGCATACAAATGGTTTTTTCTATTTGTGTAAGATCATTTGTTTAATTTATTAGAATTGTTAACAATGTAGGATAATCAGAGGATAAGGAGTGTATGGGAGTTCTTGTGTTATTTTGTTTGCCAAGCAAAATACTGGAAATGGATGAAAACAAAACCTTATTCAATTGCAACCCAGATACAAACAACTACAAAAACACTGGTGTTACCTTCATCATCTACAACCACACAGATATCACATCTCACTTCAATGAAATAAATGGCAGAATTGCAACATTAATGGTTCACTTTAAATCAATGAATCAATCCCTCAACGTTATTGGATGTTATGCCCCGACAGAATTGTCAGAGGATGACAATCAAAAGGATAACTTCTACATTTCACTAAGAAAGAGAATCATGAGCATAAAACAAAACAGACTACCAATAGTACTGATGGGTGACTTCAATTGCAGACTCAGCCAAGAATTACACACTATATATCCCAACATTACTGGCAATGCAATCAGACTCATTCCTTCAGAGCGAATACATGATAATGGACGAGGAACACGTATCAACCTTCCTCAACAGTCATGCTGAAATAGTCTTCCCTAGAACATGGACCCCATCCCGACCCAAACACCCCTCCCACGTCCCAGCTAATGTTTCTAGGAAGAAAATGAGGAAAATAGCATACACCCACATCCAGACACTTTTCCACCACCGTCCCAAAGATGCCGCTAACACTGTTCTAGACGGTCGGTGGAAAAACCCCGGCTCTCACATTTCCGACATCGATGACTTAAACGAATTCTGGACAACAATATTCACATCCACGAGCGTCCCAGATGTCAGAGAGATCTTGCCTATCATACCAACGACTGCCGCTCTCATAGACCCCATCCTCCCGTCAGATGTCCAGTGGGCGCTCCGAGAAATGAGAGGTACGGCCCCCGGCATAGATCGTAACACCTCGGTAGATTTAATGAAATACAACAAGAACAGTATGACAAGGTACCTTAATATGCTTCTAGCATTCGCATATCTCCCGCTCAATTTGAACACTGCTCGCGTAACATTCATCCCCAAGACGGCAAATCCCTCTCACCCAGCCGACTTTAGACCTGTCAGTGTTGCCCCGACGATCACGCGATGCCTGCACAAAATCCTAGCAAGAAGATGGATGCCTTTATTTCCACAGGAACGACTACAATTCGCGTTCCTTAATCGCGACGGATGTTTTGAAGCTGCGAACCTACAACACTCGGTCATTCGACATGTTCACACCCATCACACCGAGGCTTCCATCGCCATCCTAGACGTCTCCAGAGCTTTCAACAGCATCTCACATGACTCAATCATCAGGGCTGCAAAGCGCTCCCATACACTCCTTATCCTCTGATTATCCTACATTGTTAACAATTCTAATAAATTAAACAAATGATCTTACACAAATAGAAAAAACCATTTGTATGCTGCATCTTTAACTGAAAATCCTCGAAAATCAGCAACAAAGAGATGGCAAACACAAATCAGTGAGGACCTAAAAGAAGAAATCAAACATAGAAAACAACTAAGACTTCAATGGCTAAACAATACAACTGCAGAAAACAAAAAACAAATATAATCAAGCAAGCAAACAAACAAGTAAAACATATAATAAAATCAACTAAAGAAGAATGCATTCAAAAGAAAACCGAGGAGATGAACGCCCTCTTCGAACAAAATGATCTACACTCAGCGTATAAAATGGTTGACGATATACTAGCTACAATAAGAAATCAAACATACAAACAACGAAGAAAACGAATAAAAAGCAAAACACTTCAACAACATTACCAAAACCTATTTCAATCGACAACAACACTAAACCTAGAATCCTCGATCATGAATCAATTCAATGAACCTCCTCTAACAAAACATGAACTTCAAACGGTCATCAAGAAACTAAAGAACAACAAAGCCCCCGGTAACAATACCATAACTAACGAGATGATCAAGCATGGCGGGGAGAAACTAAAAAGCATCCTATTAAATATAATGAACCAATTCTGGACAAATCCAAATGAAATCCCAAATCACTGGTTGAATGCTAACGTAATTAGCATATACAAAAACAAGGGATCGAAATCACATCCAAATAACTACAGAAGCATCTTCCTACTGGAAACGCTGAGCAAAATATTCTCCGGAATCATCTGCAACAGCCTAGTTCAACAAATAGACAATCAAATACCGCCAACACAACTTGGATTCAGAAAACATCTAACTACCAGTCACGCAATCACTACAATCAGACATATTATCCAAGAAGAAGGCCGTGCGTGACCGGCCTCAAGCAGTTGTCCCTTGGGCACTGCTGTCACGCTCCCAGGTCGTTAAGACCAACACTAATCCGACTTCTTTTTCAGGTCCCTCAAGAAATATCCTTCCACGGTGTGGGCAGGCTGGAAGTGATATTAGCCCTCATACCCGTAACAGCACACGAGACCATGTTGGTCACTTTCAAATCCTTCCTACTCCTAATAACTGTCTTATCTCCACGACTAACCCTTCCCACGTCCTTTTATCACCCCGCACCGCTAGGGCAAACGATTCGAGTACACGGAACGTTATTACTGGTCTCTTGAAACCACGCTCTAAACTACATATAGGAACTTTTAATGTCCGAACATTGTGCCAAATAGGACAACAGGTTTCCTTAGCTAGGACTCTAGAATCTCGCACCATCGATGTTTGCTGCTTCTCCGAAACGCGCATACAAGATCCGAGTAGTGTCATTCATTTGACCTCACCTAATCAAAATAAAGAACCATCTCAATACACGCTTCGTGTATCTGGAAGCCCTGATGCTGCTTCCCGTGACCTTGCTGGAGTAGGTATAGCATTAAGTCCTAAGGCAGAACTAGCTCTTTTAGACTGGATCCCAGTAGACAGTCGTCTATGCTCTGTCCGACTAAACGGATCAGTAAGGACTCGAAAAGAGGGAAACTCGTCGTTGCCTCTTCGTCGTCTCTGCCTACTCTCACACTGACTGCAGCTCAGACGATATAAAAGATGAGTTTCACAGGAAACTTTCTGATCTTCTCCGAAAAGCTAGGCGTTCTGATGTAGTATTAGTGGCTGGTGACTTTAATGCTCAACTAAGTGAAAGGGAAAGACATCTGGGTGGATCTTATGGTGTCGTGGCTAAAAGAACAGATAATGGCGACCGTCTGTTGCAGCTGTACTCAGATAACCGCCTATTTCTTGCAAATACTAACTTTAAGCATAAGGAAAAACATCTTTTGACATGGCGAACCCCGAATTCGTCCCAACGTTGGACCCAAATAAATCACATCGCTATCAGCCACCGATGGAGGGGCTCGATAGAAGACTGTCGCTCATTCTGGAGCAGATGTTTAGACTCAAATCATGCTCTAGTGCGAGCACGTATCTGTCTTCGTCTTACTGGACGCAGGAAAGACACTGCAGGGAAGCCTCTAAGGGTTCTACTTAATGATAATCAAGCTAAGAATATATTTCAGGAACAACTAGAAAAACAGTTAGGCGGACATGTAAGTTGTGCCCACCACGAAGCAGCGTGGAATGACATCCGTAAAGCTGTGGAAAAAGCAGTGATATCCGCTAGCAATGTAAGCCATAAGGTTAGGGAGAAACAATGGATCTTGGCAGCATCTACCGCACTGATAGATGCTCGAAAACTCATCCCACCCGGCTCTGAACATAACGAAGAGCAGAGTCAGCCTAAGCGAAGGCTAATAAGAAGCCTACGCAATGATCGTGAACAGTGGTGGGTAGCGAAAGCAAGAGAGATGGAAAAGGCAGCGGTAATAGGTAACAGTAGGCAGCTATTCAGACTCGTTAAAGAAACCGGTATTAGGAACCCAACTATTAGCGAAACTATCTCAGACAAGGATGGGCATATCATTCCTTCTCAATCCAGGAGATTGGATCAATGGGCAGAACACTTTAGGGATCAGTTCAACTGGCCTTCAGCCACACTTCAGTTACCCACGATCCCCAGTCGTCCTGAATGGCAAATTGAGGTAAGTCCTCCAACTCTCTACGAGGTTGAAAAAGCTATAGGAAGTCTAAAGCGAGGGAGAGCCGCAGGCCCTGACAGGTTTACCCCTGAGATTTTTAGGGATGGTGGTCCAGTACCAGCAACGAGATTTGCTGAGGTCTTAGGTAGAATCTGGGAACTGGACGTAATTCCATCTGACTGATCCCAATCACTGATTGTGACAGTCTATAAGAAAGGGCAAAAGCCCTCCTGTGACAATCACAGAATGGTCAGTTTGACTAATATACTGTCTAAAATATTAGCTTCAATAATACTTGGACGCCTAACCAAAGCTCGCGAAGGGCAGACTAGAGAAAACCAGGCTGGTTTCCGACCTGGACATGGTTGCATAGACCAGATATTCACTCTACGTCAGGTCCTAGAACATAGACATACATTCAGACGTCCCACAATAGTAGTATTTCTTGACCTTAAGGCGGCATTTGACTCCGTTGATCGTGAGGTTCTATGGCAGTGTTTGTCAGTGAAAGGAGTACCAAAGAAGTACATTAACCTCATAAAAGCTCTCGGGGAATCGGGGTGGAACCTCTCTTTCCGTTGGCAATTCTTCGTCGATCATGCCGAATTGCTTCGTTTAGCACACGTAGTTGCGAAATGTTGGAAGCCGTCCGAAAATCGGCGGCCTACAAATCTATCGAGGGCAATTCTTTTGGCGGTGTGTCTCATGGCGGGAGGACGATAAACACATCTGATGACGTATACGGAATGTGGAAAACGCGCTTATATGGCACATTAGATGGTAGTGGCCTCAAAGTCTCTAGCCAGAGCACATCGTCGCATATATGGGTTACGTCCCCGAAGGGGATGTATCACTGTATGTGCGAAAAAGCGCCACAACTTAGGGGTCATAACCTGAAGACAAAAGCGCGCGAAACAGGGGGCGGTAGAGGTAACTCTAACTTACATTGTAAAGGGGGCGCTTTAACCGGGTTGGTTGATGTGGAGGATCCACCTAGGGGAGTTGGAAAACCCTGATTCCAAACCAATGGTGCACATGGGCTCCAGTATCCTTTTGGAACGAATGGCGTATGAATCAATTGTTGGTCACCGGCTACCATGGGACTGCATCTCCTTACGATGCTCCACTGCCTTGTGGACTAGACCTTTAGGTCAAAGGCTCCGGGTGTGGCCCCCTAAGAAAACCACCTGCTTCAGTTTGGGCACCTGAGCAGTATCACAACCCTCACACAAATCAAATGAGATTTGTGAGGCGCATATTTATCCGGTGCTTCCTTGTACCAATATTTATGTGTTTAAATAAATAATAATAAATGAAATAAAGGGGGCTGCAGGATGGTTGAATCCCTGACGCATATCCTTCAGGAATGCGCAGCTTTTCGGCGATTGCGCATCGCTCGTCATAATAGGGTTGTCACGAAACTGGAAGGCTCGCTTAGACGGGCGGGTTTTTCAGTATTGCGAGAACCGTACACACGCTGCGGTGATAGTTACGTGAAACCCGATCTGCTGGCATGCAGAAGGGGGGTAATATTCGTTCTAGACGTCATAGTTTGCAGCGATAGCAGACTGCGCGCATCCTGGAATGCGAAAATAAGGAAATATAAAACGATTGCGCTTAATAGGAAATTTAGACAAGCGTTCGGCCTACGAGTAGGTCCGGTAAATCATTTACCGGTGGTCTTAACGATGAGGGGCGTGCTCGATGAAAGGTCGGATAGGGGACCGACCAGATTAGGCTTAGCAAAAGAGACCATATCATGGCTCTGTGAACAGACGATTATCGGATCGTTGATATGCTACGATGCCTATATGAATGGTTCATGAGCTCGTGGTTCCCGATAGTAGGAAATCCTTAACCGGTGGCATGACAATGTTATTTTGATCGGAAGGGGTACTTGTGCCCCCATGGCTAAGACGACGTTGTTACCGCTCGCCTGGTTCCCATCACGGCACCCTGGGTATTACCTGGAGCCATGGCCGTTTCGCTGAAACTATGGAATTGACGGACAACGGCTTCTTAGTCGTTTTACAGTAGCAAATCTCAGATAGTGTTATTTCGACTAGAAAGGGTACCTGTGCCCTCAAGGTCGGGATGACGCTGGCACCTGTCCGTAGTGGTTCTAGGAAGAGTTCTCTTTTCTTTGTTAGGAGTGCATCCACCCCCTGGAATCGGCTTGTCCGGAGATAGGGGGCTAGCCTCCATAAAACACCACCCTTCTTGTGGTGTCCGGGACGCTCTTGTCGGCCCTTGAAAATCCGAGCGAGGCAGTATAATTTTCGTGACAGGCCGTACCCATATCCGCAGCAGGTCTTCAAGGTGAACAGCCTCTGGCAATTGAACAATGTAGGTAAAGGAAGTCGGCAAATTGGATCCGTAACTTCGGGAGAAGGATAGGCGCTGGGGGCCGAGTCAGACAGGCCGAGATCAGATACGTGTCGGTCCAGTTGGGGGCTGGTTTCTTTGCTGCTTTGTGTGCTTCGGTGCGCGTTGTGGTGAGGTTACTGGACTCTGACCCGGGTCGATCGTGGGCGGTTTCAGCTGTTAGTGTCGTGCAGCTAGCAACGCGCGAGGACATGTTCCACGTTGCGTCAAGCGGCTGTACTTCCATGGTCTGGCGCGCGACGGCTAACTCAGAACTGGCACGGACCAGGGGAATCCGACTGTCTAATTAAAACAAAGCATTGCGATGTCCACTGATTGGTTTTGACGCAATGTGATTTCTGCCCAGTGCTCTGAATGTCAAAGTGAAGAAATTCAACCAAGCGCGGGTAAACGGCGGGAGTAACTATGACTCTCTTCCGGTGAACAGCACGCTGCTTTCCTCGGTGTTCTGAGTTTTTGGTCGTATTTTCGTTCCTTCTACGTAGTTTCCAGATAACTTCAGTCATTTCAATACTACTGAAGACGGTGATTCTGGACGTATAGGTTTTTCTTGATAACTGGCGACATCTGTCCCCCCAGCCAAAACACCAGGCTGGGGGGATTCATATTTCTCGACAAACGTATCATCCTCGTGGTTCTGAAAAGAAATCCTTACTTCACGGATCACAAATTGGTGAATAACATTCCTTGTACAATCCTAAACATAAACCCTTTGGATTATTATAACTCTTTGGACGAAACTCTTCGTTCGGTAAGTATGCAAAACATCTTGAATACTTTACTCTTTATTCTTGGAACATCATTCGAATACTTGTTGCTATTAGCCTTGATATTATTGATACTATTTTTAAAATAAGTCCATTCTTATATACACTATGAGTATCCGCTTAACATGCATTTGTATCATATTTTTAAGTCTGTGTGTTTTGCCTATTTTGTTTTGAATCCATCATCCACTTCTCATACCATCTATCATCTTTTCGCCATTTTTATTGTACTGTTCGCCGCTGCATTTACTTCCACTGTGTTTCTTAACCATTTTCTACGCATGCTACAACCCTATATTAGACTGTTGGACACGGCTTTTCACCATATTTTGAAAGTGTGTGTGTTTTGCCTATTTCGTTTTTGAATCCATCATCCACTTCTCATATAATCTATCATCTTTTCGCCATCTTTTATTGTACTGTTCGCCGCTGCATTTACTTCCACTGTGTTTCTCTACCATTTTTTTGGAGGAGCACACTACTATCGAGGTTTTTCTGTATCACACTCCATCTTTTATTTTACTGTTTACTGTTATCTTCGTCTTTATTGGTCTCATTGTCATCATCGTATTCTTTTGACATTATAAATCTTCCTTCATCTACTTTGTTTCTGATACATTCGGATCTAGATAATTAGTCACGGAGAGGGCCTATGAACGGTCCGTGACACGAAACTCACCACCAATTTCGTCCTCTTGTGCTATTAAATATGCCCAAATAGTTTCAATTTTGGAGAAGCACTCTACTGTCAAGGTTTTTCTGTATCAGAAACAGAGTAGATGAAGGATGATTTATAATGTCAAAAGAATACGATGATGACAATGAGACCAATAAAGACGAAGATAACAGTAAACAGTAAAATAAAGGATGGAGTGTGATACAGAAAAACCTCGATAGTAGTGTGCTCCTCCTTAACACCTGTATAATTAGTCACGGAGAGGGCCTATGAACGGTCAGTGACGTGAGATTCACTACGAATTTCGTCCTCTTCTGTTAGTGGCCACCGAAATACGGAACCTCTGGCATGTCAGTTGTGTTAAAAATAATAAAATAACGAAGCCGGTCTCTACCAGCGCGGAAACTGACACATCCTGTTTTTGTTCCTTTTCTTCTTATTTCCTACTGTTCCATCCCCTTTGTTTTTTTGTTTTCTTTTCTTTGTTTTTTTCCTTTCTTCTCTCTTCTTTCGCCTTCTCCTTCTTGCCTATTGCTGTCTCATTAATTACTCCGCTCAACTAAGCTTGTAACGTTTTCTCACACCTTTTCAATGTGCTTTGCTGATTCTTCACCCACGAGACCGCTTCCTTATAATTTGGTGGGTACTCATGCACTGGTTGCCTTCATTCGCCTGTCCACAGTAGATTCTGATTGTTATTAATAACATCATTATTATTATTATTGTTATTAATGCCATTATTATCATTACTTCACCATTATTATTATTATTACTATTATTATTATTATTACTATAGTTATTCCTATTTGCCTATCTGTGCATTTCGAAAACTTAACATGTTTTAATTCTATCATCTTCCAATTCTCCTTCTTCGTCTTCAATTTTTCTCTGATACAACCTTGTAATTCAGTGTAACAGAACACCTTGTTTACACATCTTAAGTATTTAATTTTGTGCCAAACCCATCTGGGTCTGTACAATTTGATACTTAAAAATAAATGTTACTAGCCAAATGCCTCGTCATCTAATTAGTGACACGCATGAATGGATTAACGAGATTCCCACTGTCCCTATCTACTATCTAGCGAAACCACAGCCAAGGGAATGGGCTTGGCAGAATTAGCGGGGAAAGAAGATCCTGTTGAGCTTGACTTAAGTCCGACTTTGTGAGGAGACATGATGGATGTAGTATAGGTGGGAGCTGGGTGCTTCGGTGTCCAGCGTAGATGAAATACCACTGCTATCATTGTTTCTTTACTTATTCAGTGAAACGGGAACGAAATTGTATTTTGGTTCAAAGCACATTTCGGGGTGCGTGGTCTATCGCTGCGTGCTTCGATATCTCGCTTCTCGGCTCTCTGAGCTAAGATCATGTGTAGGATCTGTTCTTTGCAGTGTAATTTCTGCAACGGTCTCTGAACTGAGACCAATGAAATTACCTGTATTTTTCACCTCCGGACGGGTGCTGTGAGCTTGCTCAACCCCGTCCACGGGTCGGCCTCGTATTGCATTGCCTCGAGGATTGGCCCATTTTTGGGAGGCAAAACCCGACTCACACGTCCTCGTCGTGCCTCCTGGATCATGGGACTGATTCCATGAACTAACGTGAGCGGTAACCCGGGTGGTGGAGATCGGGCTAATCACCCTCTCTACCTATACCCACCCCTTGATTACGAAAGCTAGAAAGGAACATTGTACAATTATACTTGGAATAAAAAAAGACAAAACAATGCCCAAAATTACCAAAAACCTAAAATTTGTTTATGGAATGTCCGGAGTTGTTCACAAGAGAGCAAGTTCAAGAGATTGTAGAGCAAATAGTCGAACGCAGGTGATAACGGAAACTAGGATGGTCTCCAAAACCATCGAAATAGATAACAGTGCAACTCTATACAACTGCAACCCAAACATCAACGACTACCGGAACATCGGTGTCGGCTTCGTCGTTAGTAACCACTCAATGGTTACCGCCACTGACTTTAAAGAAATAGACGGTAGGATAGCCACCATTAAAATACGTAGTTTAGCGACTAACCAAACTATTAACCTTATTGGCTGCTATGCCCCTACTGAGTCTTCTAGTGAAAATATCAGTAAAGACAAATTCTATCTTAAACTCAAAAGTACAATAAAACAGCTCAAATCAAATAAACTTCCAATACTAGTTCTAGGCGACTTCAACTGTAGGCTGGGCCAGGACCTTCACGCTTACTACCCTAATATCGTAGGAAAAGCAAACAATCTTGAACCGAAAACGTCTGCGAATGGCATAAGACTAATAAACTTATGCGAAACACTGAGTCTGCGAGTAATGAACACGTTCATTACTAAACCAGCTCACAAGACTCACACTTGGGTACATCCAAAAACCCAAACCGGACATATAATAGACCTAGTATTAACAGAAAATAACTCTAGAATAATGGTTAGTGAATACCCAAATATACTAAATAACTTACTCCAAAATAACCATAATCTCAACCAGATCGAAAAGGCGATGATACAAGCAGCTCATAAAGCTGCAATCCCTTATAAGTCGGCCACCAAGAGATGGCAACACAACATAGGTAATCTCTTAAAGGAAGAGATTAAACATAGAAAACAACTAAGACTAAACTGGCTAAACAATCCTACAACCACTAATAATAAACCTATATATGCAGGCTAGTAAAATAGTTAGAAACAAGGTTAAGTTAGCCAAAGACCAATATATCAAAGACAGAATAAGTGAGATGAACTCATGAACATGACTTACACTTAGGATATAAAATGCTAGATGATATATTGGCTACTATACGGAACCATTCATACAAGGCTAAGAGAACAAATCAAGTTAAAGATAGTGATCTTCAATATCACTATCAAAACCTATTCAATGCTAAATTAAACCTAAATAATATCCAAGTCCCTTTAAAAACTACAATTAAAGAAATGAACAGATACTTTAGAAATGATCACCAAAATAAAACTAATAATCAGTCCCTATATAGCTGTCCCCTAACTCACTGTAATAAGACGTATAAGACGTTGGGTTGGTTAAATAGACACATGCAATCATGCCACCCACAATGTAATCTAGCTAAAACTGAACCTGAAACCAAAGTAAATAAAATTAACTCCAAAAATGATCAAAATTAATATCTTAACGCAGAACAAGAGTAAACAACTATGTATGTATAGCAAAAACGAGTAATAAAAATAAAATAAAACAGAATAAATTGATAAGTAAATAACTTATCATTGCAGTAAGATATGACGTTAGAATAAATGTTTGTGCGTGTACAGTCATAGTTTTGAGTGATTCTGTGAAAGTCTCAATTAAGTTCAAAAGATAATCAATATGTATGAGTCGTGTATATACATAGTAAAGATAAAACGAGTCTAATAAGTTGAATTCAACGTAACACAAATTATTGTCTTCATCCAATGCTTCGTAATCTTAAGAATAATATTTATTTAGAAGGAAAAAAAAGGGAGAGAGAAAAGAAATGAACACATAGTGAAAGGGTTCAACCATGATCATAATAGTGTAATGGATATAGACTTTTGAGATGAACGAATAATTTTAAAATAATAATAACAACAATAATAAACCCTTACGGTTAAATACGTGTAGATTTATGTAACAGTATACAGCGTGAAACCGAGTATTAGTATAAAACATTGGTGCAATAATAATAATTAAGAATGATGCTATCATAGTCACAATTAATTACAAAGTGCAACACAGGACTTTTTGTTTTTAATTGTAGACTTTGGATATTTAGGAATAAAATATGTTTAGGAGGACAAGAAGAGATGAAAAGGATATCTAATGTGTCGAAAGATCAATAATGATGATAATAATAACAGTAATAATTATAAATATGAACATAAGCAGACTTCATATATTAAGATGAATAAAAGTGAAATAGAATAGACATGAAAAGTTTCAAAGGTATCACTTTGCTTTTCAGTCAGTTAGATAGATGACGGACCTTTTATGTATAAATCGTTGTTAAGCACATTAATATTCAATAGGTGACACAATCCACTTTCGGAAAGAAAATCATCAAGAAGACTTCGGAGCCGGGTTATAGTTTCACTGCATCGGAGGTTCATTGGCATTCTATTCCACATGGTAGCGAATAACGAGAAAAATTCTGACGTAAATTTGTGTGGGTTTTTGGAATCACTAGAATATTTTCCTTATTGCGTAGATTGTAGGACGGTATCATAGAGTATGAAGGGGTTAGATAGCGAAGAGTAAGAAATACCGTTAAGAAGCCGGTAGAGAAAGCTAAGGTTTCATTTGATACGACTGATCCAGAGAGGTTCTAGTTTGAGTTGTTGACATCTTTGGTGATAGTTTTTGTTGTCAGAATAACCCAAAACAGCTTTGGTGAACCTTCTTTGAACACCTTCAATTTTAATCAGGTCATTATGCCTGCAATTACTGTAAACTAAAATACCATATTCAAGAATTGGTAAGATACATTTTCTGTATAATAATAATCTCGATTCGGTATTATTAAAATTAATTATTATGAATCCGATGAGCTTTCTAGCTTTGGATACTTGAGATGCAATGTGTTCAGAAAAGTTCAAACTGTCGCTTTATCTTAAACCCAAGTCACGGACAGTGTTGAGAGGTTTCAGTGTATGTTTGTGCATAGCCAGATTTAGGTTAAGGCAACGGCTGATGTTAATAAATCCACTTTTGTCAACATTAAGTAGCAAATTCCACGAAATAGTCCATTCGTACAACTTGTTTATTTCCTCTTGGATTACCGTTGATACATAGCTGTCTTTGGTGGGAGATGAGAATGAATAAACCACTTTTAGATCATCGGCAAAAAGAAAAGGTTTACCATATTGAAAGAGGGAGCAAACGTCATTGATAAAAAGGAGAAATAGCAATGGACCAATTACACTTCCTTGTATAACCCCACTGGTTACATTCACAGGTTTGGAGTAGCAAGATCCAAAGCGGACAATTTGGCTACGTTCTTCTAAAAATGACTTGAGCCAAGATAAAGGGGGATTCTGTATTCCATATGAAGAGAGTTTTATAAGAAGTTCGTGTGAAACGCTGTCGAAGGCCTTACTAAAGTCGAAGTACATAATTATCACTGACTGACCGAAATCTCTTCTCTGGGTAATTTGATAAAAAAAATTCCAGGTGCGATGTGAAGCATGAGCGTATGGTCATGAACCCGTGTTGGGATGGGCTGATCTGATTAGCCGAAAGCAAAAATGATAATAGCTGTTTGTGGATGATTTTTTCAATAGTTCTTGACAGCACGAATGTCAAATTAATTGGTCTGCAGTTGACAATATCACTGCGTTATCCGGTTTTGAATGTGGGGGTGATAAGAGATGTTTTCCATACGGATGGATAGGTCCCCTGCTCGATGTTGGAGGGTACGAAATCAATTTTCGACAGGTGTCTGCACGTCAGCCTTGGAAATGTATTGAAACAGCTTTCAGTTCTAATGTTATAGCACTGCGAGAAATGCTGACTGAATTGTTCGCAATTAATATCGGGGTCATCAATAATAATAGATGAGTGTACCGCCCCCTTATCCATTACATCTATCGGTTCTAAAGAAAACATAGTTATCTACAAAACACTTGCTCGCATACTGCCCCAATTTGCGAGCAGCGTACCTAACGTGTCAGGGCCCCCGAAGGGACCGGTTGACCAGTTCACTGCTGTACAGTGTTATCCTAATCAGAAAGGGTACTCGTGACCCACATGTTCGGGATTGTGCTGTGTTGTTCCGCCCGAATTCGTCTCTCAGGGGAATGTGGGAATACCTCTGCAGGTCAAACACCAGTAGAAGAACTAGAAACCCTGGTTGACAGTTAGCCAGTACAGCAATGAACTGGTCGACCGGTCCCTTCGGGGGCCCTGACATGCTAGGTACGCTGCTTGCGAATTGGGGCAGTATGCGAGCAAGTGTATTGCACACTGTCCCATTACGCGAAATTACAGATGCACCCCTAACAACGAGTCAGAAACTGACTTTGCTAAAACTATATGCCCAACCCAAACTACAGTATATGGGGCAACTAGGATTCGTTAGTAAAGGGGATGTATCCCTGGATGTACCAAATAGCGCTACAACTTAGGGGTCATACCCTGAAGACAAAAGCGCGCGAAACAAGGGGCGGTAGAGGTAACTCTAACTTACATTGTAAAGGGGGCTGCAGGATGGTTGAATCCCTGACGCATATCCTTCAGGAATGCGCAGCTTTTCGGCGATTGCGCATCGCTCGTCATAATAGGGTTGTCACGAAACTGGAAGGCTCGCTTAGACGGGCGGGTTTTTCAGTATTGCGAGAACCGTACACACGCTGCGGTGATAGTTACGTGAAACCCGATCTGCTGGCATGCAGAAGGGGGGTAATATTCGTTCTAGACGTCATAGTTTGCAGCGATAGCAGACTGCGCGCATACTCAATAAACCGAGGATAATTTAGGAACAATAAATCATATAATAATCAATAGTTCAAAATGAAGCCAGTAATAAGATGAATATAGACAATAATAATAATATATATTCTGAAAATAATATTTACAGAATTCACACCAGTTTACAGGCATGATCAGATTGTTATAAAAATCAACATTTAATGTAGAGAGCAAACATGAAATATAAGAAAGTTTTATGTTTGCTGGTTTAGTAATTGATAAATAGTTTATATATGGCAGGCCAAAATCCAGTTACTGAATAGTTATACCATAGGAATATAAATAGATTAATAGTCTAACAAGAGGTCCCGTAAGTTATCAGTACTTACTTTTTTCCTAGTATATAACACCTCCCTTTTTTGAAGCATCATGGATAATAACGATCCTTGGGATTTGTTTTTATACGATAAGGTTTCCTCTTGATGCGCTGCGACCGCCTTGGGAGTGTTGTACACGTCTTCTTTTTATTCAGGTCCTTTTTAATTTCTTTATCCGACTCGGTTAATATATATAATGGTATATCATGCTTTCTATCACTTCCTATCTCCCACTCCTGTCTGGTCGGCTGTATCTGGTTTGCATGTTGTACCCATATCTTTTGTCCAACTTTCACTTCATAAATAACTTTCCCTTTTCTTCGGACTATGATGCCAAACTTCCAGGTTGGTTTAACTCCCTGGAAATCTCTTGCCATTACTGCTTGTCCCACATTAAACCCTCTAAGTAAGGCACCATGCCTTTTGTTGAACTGCCGTTCTATTCGTCTATTCTTGCGGAGACTGATTTCAGATTTTGGCTTCATTTGTTCCATATGTATTCTAATCTTTCTCCCGAAAATTGCTTCTGCCGGGCTTTCTTGGTTATTTGTTGTTGGGTTGGGGGTAGCGCGGTAGCTTAGTTAAAATCGTTGAATTCTATCTTCTATTTCTCCTTCCCCTTCGGATTTCTTAGTTACATGAACCATGGATAGATCTCTAGGATTATTTGTGCACTTCATCGTGGATATTTCACTCAATGGAAAATCCCATATGTTTAGTTTATCTATCCAATCTATTCCAATAAGATCTAAGTCATGCCTGTTCGTTAAATAGCAATTCCCTGTGAGGTAGTTATCTCGAAATTTAACAGAGCATTTTATAATTCCAACAAGCTTTAAAATATCTCCGGACGCATTTCGTGCAGTATGCTCAGTAGGTAATACTTGTGGACAACCAATTAAATTCCATGTTCGTTTAGAGATAAATGTGATATCTGACTCTGTATCCAATTGTAATCGGACAGGAACATCATTGACCACTAATTCCACATACCTTCTTTTATCTGCCATACTAAGAGCTCGTGTAGAATATATACTGTTAATATATTTGTTTTGAAACTGGTGAGGACGCTTCGTCGGCTTTGATCTCAAATTTTCTTTAGTCCGGCAAACTGATTCTTTATGACCAAGTTTATTGCACACCGTGCATCTATGGTTTCTAAATCTGCAAAATCTTGAAAAGTGCCATGCGCCACAATACCAACATTTCGTTGAAGGTTTAGGAATTTTCGTGTGATGTTTATAGCTTTCGGCACTCTTGTCGTCGGCCTGTCTTAATAGCATGAACAGAATGACTATCTGGTGCAGCACTTTTGGTTTCTAACATAGCCGAATCCTGTTTGAAGTTTATTAATCGTTGACACTCACCAGTAACAGTTTGTAGCGTCATTTCTTCGTCATGTTCCATACGAGATAATAACTTCATGCGAACATCAGCATCGCTGGGAGAATTCAGACCAGAAATAAATAATAAGCATTTAAATTGATCACTGGTTAACACATTTAATTTAAATCGTTCCGCTTGTAAATTTACTCTTCCGACATACGTAGTATAATCTTCCTCAGCTTCTCTAGTCAGTTGTAGACAATTACACCGGATACGAAATAGAGACATCTGTTCAGAAAACACTTTATTTATTTAAAACTAATCTCTCGTGGATGTGTAAGCAGGATATGGTTTTTATACTTCTGATGCTCGTTAGGACCAAGTTTCTGTAAGAGCAACCGGACTTTCTTTGTGTCCTACATAGCAGCAAATTCTACTCAAAAAATATCTTCAATTCTGCCAAACCATGCTTCAAAAGTGTGACCGCTGTCTGCATCGAAAATAAATTCTGGAATTGGATTAAGATATGACTCTATGCTTTTATGTTCTGGAATATCTTGCTGAATAGACATTTTCCCCAAAAGTGCTTCCAGGAGTTGTTGTTGACAAGCTAACATCTGTTGCTGCTGCTGCCGCAGCAATATTAAATGTAGTTGTTCTGGAGAAATTAACATTTTTTTAATGCGAATAATAATAATAAGTCCAACAAAAGAAACACCGTCAATTATTATGGATTATTTAATTACGAAATGACGTCACCGACTTGTATTTCTTTTGCCAGAATCACCGTCGCCAATTTGCTATGTATATGACCTAGGCCTTAGTCAATTATTATGACTTGATCAAGGTCGTCGCTGATTCGTTATGACCTTACGAATTTAACAAGGACGCAAGTCGCGTAAATTATCCACCAATAGAATACACCTTCTACGACCTTCACACTGTGACAATGACGTTCGATTAGTATGAGTAATCTAGCGCCCTTATTGGTCCTTATCCGCCTAACCCGTCCACTTGAGTCCAAATTACCAGTAGCAGCTACTGTAATGCGAATCGTTTATTTCAAACATACTTTGTCCATATACCAAACAGGCAGACCGCAACATAAAATAGAAAATAATATTTGTACAAAATCAAGCCAAACGTGGCTGGAAGCGTGGGAGACAGTACTCAATAAACCGAGTATAATTTAGGAACAATAAATCATAGAATAATAATCAATAGGTCAAAATGAAGCTGATAATAAGATCAATATAGACACAGATAATCCAGTAACCGAATAGTTATACCATAGGAACATAAACAGATTAATAGTCTAACAACAGGTCCCGTAAGTTATCAGTACTTACTTTTTTCCTAGTATAAAACAGATCACCTCAGTGGTGGTTCGATGTCTGCACAGCATCCTCACGAAGCGATGGAGCGAAACCATGCCGAGCCTCCACAACCAACTGGCGTTTTTGAAACGTGATGGCTGCTTTGAGGGTGTCGTTGCAGTACACTCTATCCTACGCGAAGCACAGCTCGCTAGGAATAACTTGGTGATGACGTCGATAGACGTATCAAAAGCGTTTGACTCAGTATCCCACGACACTATTAAACGGGTTGCGAGGGCGTAGGGAGCGCCAAAACCACTAGTATCGTATATCGCGAATTCTTATGCCTACTCTAAGGCGCTTATACGAGGCGTAGTTAGTCCGATTGGTAGAGGGGTAAGGCAGGGCGATCCGCTCTCGCCGCTTTTGTTCATCATGTGTATGGACGAGGTAATCCAACACACTACACGCGAACACGGGGCAAAGATGGGCGGTCGTAGGATTGACTCAATCTTGTTTGCGGACGACGTAATGATCTTTGCGGAATCCAAAATCGGAATGCAAAACAAACTTAACCTGCTCAATACGGGCTTGGAAAAAGCTGGGCTCCACATTAACTTACAAAAATCGCGCAGCCTGACCGTCGCTGCGGAGGGTATGTCTAAAACCGTATGTGTCGTCCCTCACACGTACAATATAGGCGGGGTTTCCTTAGGTCCAATCAGCGTCTCTGACAGCCTTCAATATCTGGGTATACGGTTCAACTACCGTGGAATCATAAAGCAACCGATAAGCATGATGGCTGAAAAGCTATTACGCGAAATTACAGATGCACCCCTAACAGCGAGTCAGAGACTGACTTTGCTAAAACAATATGCCCTACCCAAACTGCACTATATGGGGCAACTAGGATTCGTGAGTAAAGCGGACCTGGAGAAAGTCGATCTCCTAATCCGCAAATCGGTTCGAAGGTGGCTAGGGCTGCCACACGACACTACAAATGGGTACCTCCATGCGCGCGTTAGAGATGAAGGAATCGGGGTGGAACCCCACTTTCCGTTGGCAATTCTTCGACGATCACGCCGAATTGCTTCGTTTAGCACACGTAGTTGCGAAATGTTGGAAGCCGTCCGAAAATCGGCGACCTACAGTTCTATCGAGGGCAAGTCCTTAGGCGGTGTGTCTCATGGCGGGAGGACGATAAACACATCTGATGACGTATACGGAATGTGGAAAACGCGCCTATATGGCACATTAGATGGTAGTGGCCTCAAAGTCTCCAGCCAGAGCACATTATCGCATCTGATCACGTATACGGAATGCCCTCAAGTATTGAATATCTTGCATTGGTTCGTATGGGCTAGTGTGGTGGGGAGGCCTAGTCTTGATTGGCAGAAATGCTGACCTGGACACGTGAAGTCTTCCACAGGGTAACATGTACATTCTAACTGAAGCTCCCGTGGCTGGAATTGTTTTTTCGGCTTTATGTGGGCCTTTGAGAGACCCGAGCATCCGGTTAAGACGGCAAGGGCTAGAAAACTGGCGGTGAAAACTGCTGGTTTAGTGCATGGCTTCGGTAGCTCGGTAACCCAGATGGGGGTCCCGGGGGTGGCCGGTAAGATCCCGCTTTGCTGTCGTTGACGAATGTTGTGTGGGTTGTGAATTGAATGGTTGGGATTGAGTTGATTTATAAGGTGTCCATCTGGGGGTGCCTCGACATGTAGTTGCGGATTGGATGTCCGGTGACCGAGCAGAACAAACAACTCGTATTGTGTGACCCTAACGGGAGAGGGTGAGTGCGTTAGCGCTAGCGTAGAAGCCCTGGTGTCAGAACTGGCACGGACCAGGGAAATCCGACTGTCTAATTAAAACAAAGCATTGCGATGTCCATTGATTGGTTTTGACGCAATGTGATTTCTGCCCAGTGCTCTGAATGTCAAAGTGAAGAAACTCAACCAAGCGCGGGTAAACGGCGGGAGTAACTATACCAACACATTAGCATTGTCTTAACACGCAGAACGGCAGAAGCCGTTAAACGCCGACTCCTTCACCTACAGTGGACGAGATCACCCACGCCGACTACTACCCCTTCTAATAATCACACAATCACGGACATCCTTAATACCGAGGCCCTATATGTTTCTCCGGTAGACCTCGACGACCAACCCCTAGTGTCTGATGCCACAACCCCTGACACATCCACTCCCAGAACTCCTCATAATCTTGACACCGCTCCCATCTCCGCTTAGACTACAAAACATATCCGAACCACAGACCACCCATGAATCCAATAGGAATTCAATGCATACACCGCCAACGTATGCCTGCGATTCGGATGAGTCACTAGGGGTTACCCCTTCATCAACTAATCCCTCATGCTTCCACAGTTGTCAGGACCCCTTAGCCGAACAAAGAAGCAAACTCCTGAGGGCATCCACTAACCTACTACGTAGAAATTGCACTCGGATACGATCCTCCAGTCTGCTCGCCTTCCTCCATAACGAATCCACAATAATGGACGAGGAACATATAGCAACCTTCCTCAACAGTAATGCGGAAATAGTCTTCCCTAGAACGTAGACTCCATCCCAACCTAAACACCCCTCCCACGTCCCAGCTAATGTTTCTAGGAAGAAAATGAGGAAAATAGCATACGCCCACATCCAGACACTTTTCCACCACCGTCCCAAAGATGCCGCTAACACTGTTCTAGACGGTCGGTGGAAAAACCCCGGCTCTCACATTTCCGACATCGATGACTTAAACGAATTCTGGACAACAATATTCACATCCACGAGCGTCCCAGATGTCAGAGAGATCTTGCCTATCATACCAACGACTGCCGCTCTCATAGACCTCATCCTCCCGTCAGTTGTCCAATGGGCTCTCCGAGAAATGAGAGGTACGGCCCCCGGCATAGATCGTATCACCGCGGTAAATCTAATGAAATACAATAAGAACAGCATGGCAGGGTACCTTAATATGCTTCTAGCATTCGCATATCTCCCGCTCAATCTGAACACTGCGCGCGTAATATTCATTCCTAAGACGGCAAATCCCTCTCACCCAGCCGACTTTAGACCCGTCAGTGTTGCCCCGACGATCACGCGATGCCTGCACAAAATCCTAGCAAGAAGATGGATGCCTTTTTTCCCACAGAAACGACTACAATTCGCGTTCCTTAATCGCGACGGATGTTTTGAAGCTGTGAACTTACTACACTCGGTCATTCGACATGTTCACACCCATCACACCGAGGCTTCCATCGCCATCCTAGACGTCTCCAGAGCTTTCGACAGCGTGTCTCATGACTCAATCCTCAGGGCTGCAAAGCGCTTCGGAGCTCCAGATCTCCTAATCCAGTACATTAGCAACTACTACTGGAACTCAACATCGAAATTCAATGACACCGAATGCCACCCCTCATGTGGTGTCAAGCAGGGCGACCCCCTATAGCCCCTATTATTCATAATGGTCCTTGATGAAGTGCTCGAAAGTCTTGACCAAAGCACACACTTAACAATTGGAGGGGAAACATTAAACTACATCGCCTACGCCGACAATCTTGTAGTATTCGCACCAAACACCAACCTCCTGCAACAGAAATTAGATCGCATCTCTCAACTAATGAGTAAGGCAGGATGGTCAATTAATGCGATTAAAAGTAAAACAATCAGTCTGATATCAGGTGGGCACAGCAAACTAACTGCACTTGATGATACGACGTTCACTACATCAGGTGTGAACATCCCTGCCCTCAAGGCCACTGACACGTTTGAATACCTCGAAATACCCTTCAACTTCAAAGGACGATGCTCAGTGAACCATAATGATATCGTAAACCAATATTTGTCGGAAGTGTCTCGCGCGCCCCTCAAACCCCAACAACGCATTAAGATATTACGTGACAACCTTATGCCAAAACTATTGTATCCATTGACTCTTGGCATAGTGCAAAAGAGCATCCTTAAAAAACTTGACCGAACAATTCGGGCAGCCGCACGGAAATGGCTAAGACTACCCAAGGACACTCCGACAGCTCTCTTCCATTCTCCCATCGCTGCAGGCGGTCTAGGGCTACAACAGCTATCCTCTTCTGTGCCATTACACCGCCGAAAACGCCTTGCAGGCTTACTATCCTCTAGAAATCGACTACTTCACCAGCTGCCCACATCGCCCACGCTTAAATCATACACGACTGCCTGCCAATTGCCCATCGTAGTCGGCGGCCACAGAGTAACATCGAAGGAAGAAGCGAGCAACAGCTTGATCCGACAACTTCACTCCTCGCTTGACTGAAAAGGTCTAAGACCAGCGCAAGATTGTGCCGAGTCGCACCTCTGGCTCCGCAATCCTGAAACTCTGTACCCTAGTGTGTACATTAACGCAGTCAAACTGCGTGGTGGCCTATTGCCAACGAAGGTGAGGAGGTCTCGAGGAGGAAGACTATCAAAAGGCTTAAACTGCCGTGGGGGATGTGCACAACCCGAAAGTATTCAACACATACTACAACACTGCGCGCAGACTCATCACGTTCGCTGCAAACGACACAACGAAGTCTGTACTCTAATCTCTAGAAAACTCCACCGTCTACAGCTTACCTACTTCCAAGAGCCATGTATCCCATTAGAAACGACGTACTGCAAACCGGACTTTGTCATCATCCGCGACTCCATCGCGTACATTCTGGACGTAACGATATCGGACGACAGCAATATGGAGAAAAATCTCAAAATACGGCAATCCTAAAACTGTCGCCTCGATCATGCGCTTCCTGTCAGCTAATTGATTGCTTTCTTCTGGGTCTGTGACTGTCTGCCTCCTCTCCATGTATTGCTTGTTCTTCTCCCTTATTTCCAAGAACTATCACATTGTTATATTGTTTGTTTTTCGTATCCACCATTCTGTGTCATGTTTAACGATGATTGCTTTAACTACCTTGGTTGGTTGGTCCTCTTGTTTTGGCTGGCTTCGTATGTTTTTCCATGGCGGAATCTGATGACTATTAAAATATTATTACTATTTCCGTTACTATTATTATTATCATTAGAATTATGATTATTCGTTTTGGGCTTATCAATAATCTCATTCAAACATTTCAATTACATCCACTTACTAAAATCTTCAATTTCCCCCTTCATTATTAAACTCATAACTCTGTTTAACCGAATACCTCTCTTTTTAAAAATCTTAAGTATGTAATTTTGTGCCAAACCCATCTGGGTCTGTACAATTTGATACTTAAAAATAAATGTTACTAGCCAAATGCCTCGTCATCTAATTAGTGACGCGCATGAATGGATTAACGAGATTCCCACTGTCCCTATCTACTATCTAGCGAAACCACAGCCAAGGGGACGGCTTGGTAGAATTAGCGGGGAAAGAAGACCCTGTTGAGCTTGACTCTAGTCCGACTTTGTGAGGAGACATGATGGATGTAGTATAGGTGGTGGATGTAGTATAGGTGGGAGCTGGGTGCTTCGGTGTCCAGCGTAGATGAAATACCACTGCTATCATTGTTTCTTTACTTATTCAGTGTTTTGGTTCAAAGCACATTTCGGCGTGCGTGGTCTATCGCTGCGTGCTTCGATATCTTGGTCATGTCAGATGTTATTATTATTATTATTATTATTTAAACACATAAATAATGGTACAAAAAGCACCAGATAAATATGCGCCTCACAAATCTCATTTGATTTGTGTGAGGGCTGAGATACTGCCCAGATGCCCAGACAGAAGCAGGTGGTGAGGTCTTTATATAGTAACTTTGAAAATCAGTGCAACATCAGTGCAACAATAGGAAGGCTCATACTAAATACTGGCTAAGACAACTATTTCAAGACATTTAAGAAATGAGTGAGCGCCTTCCTAGTAACTGGATAAACCAACCCAACAAGGTTAAAATAAACTCATATCAAGAGCATTTTTAAAAAAGCATGTATGTCAAAATGCAAACTGTAACATAATGTTTGCTAAGTAAGTCCCAATATAGCTGTCCCCTAACTCAGTGTAATAAGACTTATAAGACATTGGGTTGGTTAAATAGACACATGCAGTCATGCCATCCACAATGTAATCTAGCTAAAGCTGAACCCAAGACAAAAGTTATTATATTAAACTCCAAAAACGATCAAAATAAATGTCCATACCCAGGCTGCAACAAAACTTTACCAACTAAAAAAGGTATAATCAATCACTGCTATGTAGTACACAGGTGGTCAGCAATCACCGGACAGGAAGTAAAACCAAAGATAAAAAATAATGCAAAAACAGCTATTGCGCCCCGATAGTTGTGCCGTGCTTCGATGTAGCCTCTTCCCCAGAAAGGACTACTAGGCATCATCAACAAGTTTGGCTGGAAGGGGCACCACAAGGATTTTTAGTATTGATTTAATTTTAATTATTGCATTTTTAATCTTTTCTATATTATAGGTGATAGCACTATCCGGAGTTCCTTTGTTATTTATGGTAGATCCAAGATAGTGGAAGGATTTTACTTCTTCTATATCCTTGTTTTCTATTTTGACATTTGCTGAGATATCTTTCTTATTTATTATCATATATTTAGTCTTGGAGATTGATATCTCCATACCAATACCAGTTAGGTATTTTGCGAGTGGTTCAAGGCCTTAGTAGCCTCTTCCGTTGTGTTAGTTATTAAACATAAATCGTCCGCATATTCTAAATGTTTAACTTTCCAAATAATAATAATAATTTATTCTCAAATAACAGATTGTTACATGAGGCATGCCGGTTTACAGGCAAGATCAAATTGTTAAAGAATGTAAAATTTTCACTGTTGAAAATTGCTCATCCGGGTTGATATTTCATAAGGTATGAATGCAAATGGATTTCGTAAGAAACATGTCAATGTCACACTTGGCGCACTTTATGGAGGTAGCGTTGCAACATACAACTGATGGTCGATAATAGATACATGCGAAGTTGGGGGTTTTTAGAAGTTTCGAACTTGTATCCCTCCAGAATATCGGAGGCTTTAATAGCAATGTAGGACGAAGTCACATGTGCCATATCTGTTGTCGGTGGAGTATCTGCAGGAGGCTGAAAAAGGTGTAAGAAAAAGGAAGGAATCTTGTTATATTGATCTTTAAGAGACACCCCTTATAGGATTTTATCTACTGTTTGTTCTAGTATTTTTTGAAAGACTAAGTTAAAGATGGCCGGACCTTCTTTACTACCCTGTCTCACTCCCCTTTTCATCGTGAAATTTAGTTCTGAATTTTTTAGATAACCCTTGGGGTCATCTAATAGTTTGGTTATACAGGAGTTTATATTTTTTGAAGGGCATAGTTTATTTAGAGTATTTAGGATTATTTGTTTGGGTATCGTATCAAACGCTTTAGTTAAGTCCACAAAGGTGAGGACTATAGTACTATTTGTATCTATAGAGGATTGAATTATATGTCTTAAGGTCGTTATTGCTTGGACTGTGGACAGATTTTTTCTAAAACCAAATTGGGTTATTGGGAGATATTTATCTGTTAGTTGGACAAGTCTATTGCAGAC
>NW_017386047.1:0-87818 GCF_000237925.1 Schistosoma mansoni
TAAAAACCATTCAAGGTTAACAGACAGATCTCACTATTACATCACTAACAGTGTTCGTATCATTATTCTAATCTAAGAAAAATGTTTCTTGTATGACAACGTATATTAGATTGGAAGAATTCAGATATCAGTTTCCGTGACCATACCAGTTATTGAAACACATATTTATGACTGAATCGTCAAGTAAACACAATGATTGATATTTGGACAACTAAAAACCATTCAAGGTTAACAGACAGATCTCACTATTACATAACAAACAGTGTTCGTATCATTATTCTAATCTAAGAAAAATATTTCTTGTATGACAACGTATATTAGATTGGAAGAATTCGGATATCAGTTTCCGTGATTATACCCGATAATGAAACACATATTTATGACTGAATCGTCAAGTAAACACAATGATTGATATTTGGACAACTAAAAACCATTCAAGGTTAACAGACAGATCTCACTATTACATAACAAACAGTGTTCGTATCATTATTCTAATCTAAGAAAAATGTTTCTTGTATGACAACGTATATTAGATTGGAAGAATTCAGATATCAGTTTTGGTGATTATACCCGATAATGAAACACATATTTATGACTGAATCGTCAAGTAAACACAATGATTGATATTTGGACAACTAAAAACCATTCAAGGTTAACAGACAGATCTCACTATTACATAACAAACAGTGTTCGTATCATTATTCTAATCTAAGAAAAGTATTTTTGTATGACAACGTATAATAGATTGGAAGAATTCGGATATCAGTTTTGGTGATTATACCCGATAATGAAACACATATTTATGACTGAATCGTCAAGTAAACACAATGATTGATATTTGGACAACTAAAAACCATTCAAGGTTAACAGACAGATCCCACTATTACATAACAAACAGTGTTCGTATCATTATTCTCATCTAAGAAAAATATTTCTTGTATGACAACGTATATTAGATTGAAAGAATTCGGATATCAGTTTCCGTGATCATACCAGATATTGAAACACATATTTATGACTGAATCGTCAAGTAAACACAATGATTGATATTTGGACAACTAAAAACCATTCAAGGTTAACAGACAGATCTCACTATTACATAACAAACAGTGTTCGTATCATTATTCTCATCTAGGAAAAATATTTTTTGTATGACAACGTATATTAGATTGGAAGAATTCAGATATCAGTTTTGGTGATTATACCCGATAATGAAACACATATTTATGACTGAATCGTCAAGTAAACACAATGATTGATATTTGGACAACTAAAAACCATTCAAGGTTAACAGACAGATCTCACTATTACATAACAAACAGTGTTCGTATCATTATTTTTACTTTAAGAAAAATATTTCTTGTATGACGACGTATATTAGATTGGAAGAATTCAGATATCAGTTTTGGTGATTATACCCGATAATGAAACACATATTTATGACTGAATCGTCAAGTAAACACAATGATTGATATTTGGACAACTAAAAAACAGTCAAGGTTAACAGACAGATCCCACTATTACATAACAAACAGTGTTCGTATCATTATTCTCATCTAAGAAAAATATTTCTTGTATGACAACGTATATTAGATTGGAAGAATTCAGATATCAGTTTTGGTGATTATACCCGATAATGAAACACATATTTATGACTGAATCGTCAAGTAAACACAATGATTGATATTTAGGCAACTAAAAACCATTCAAGGTTAACAGACAGATCTCACTATTACATAACAAACAGTGTTCGTATCATTATTCTAATCTAAGAAAAATATTTCTTGTATGAAAACGTATAATAGATTGAAAGAATTCGGATATCAGATTTGGTGATTATACCCGTTATTGAAACACATATTTATGACTGAATCGTCAAGTAAACACAATGATTGATATTTGGACAACTAAAAACCATTCAAGGTTAACAGACAGATCTCACTATTACATAACAAACAGTGTTCGTATCATTATTCTCATCTAGGAAAAATATTTTTTGTATGACAACGTATATTAGATTGGAAGAATTCAGATATCAGTTTTGGTGATTATACCCGATAATGAAACACATATTTATGACTGAATCGTCAAGTAAACACAATGATTGATATTTGGACAACTAAAAACCATTCAAGGTTAACAGACAGATCTCACTATTACATAACAAACAGTGTTCGTATCATTATTCTTACTTTAAGAAAAATATTTCTTGTATGACGACGTATATTAGATTGGAAGAATTCAGATATCAGTTTTGGTGATTATACCCGATAATGAAACACATATTTATGACTGAATCGTCAAGTAAACACAATGATTGATATTTGGACAACTAAAAACCATTCAAGGTTAACAGACAGATCCCACTATTACATAACAAACAGTGTTCGTATCATTATTCTAATCTAAGAAAATTATTTCTTGTATGACAACGTATATTAGATTGGAAGAATTCAGATATCAGTTTCGGTGATTATACCCGATAATGAAACACATATTTATGACTGAATCGTCAAGTAAACACAATGATTGATATTTAGGCAACTAAAAACCATTCAAGGTTAACAGACAGATCTCACTATTACATAACAAACAGTGTTCGTATCATTATTCTAATCTAAGAAAAATATTTCTTGTATGACAACGTATATTAGATTGGAAGAATTCGGATATCAGTTTCCGTGATCATACCAGATATTGAAACACATATTTATGACTGAATCGTCAAGTAAACACAATGATTGATATTTGGACAACTAAAAACCATTCGAGGTTAACAGACAGATCTCACTATTACATAACAAACAGTGTTCGTATCATTATTCTCATCTAAGAAAAATATTTCTTGTATGACAACGTATAATAGATTGGAAGAATTCAGATATCAGTTTTGGTGATTATACCCGATAATGAAACACATATTTATGACTGAATCGTCAAGTAAACACAATGATTGATATTTGGACAACTAAAAAACAGTCAAGGTTAACAGACAGATCTCACTATTACATAACAAACAGTGTTCGTATCATTATTCTAATCTAAGAAAAATATTTCTTGTATGACAACGTATATTAGATTGGAAGAATTCGGATATCCGTTTCGGTGATCATACCAGATATTGAAACACATATTTATGACTGAATCGTCAAGTAAACACAATGATTGATATTTGGACAACTAAAAACCATTCAAGGTTAACAGACAGATCTCACTATTACATAACAAACAGTGTTCGTATCATTATTTTTACTTTAAGAAAAATATTTCTTGTATGACAACGTATATTAGATTGGAAGAATTCAGATATTAGTTTTGATGATCATACCCGTTATTGAAACACATATTTATGACTGAATCGTCAAGTAAACACAATGATTGATATTTGGACAACTAAAAACCATTCAAGGTTAACAGACAGATCTCACTATTACATAACAAACAGTGTTCGTATCATTATTCTAATCTAAGAAAAATATTTCTTCTATGACAACGTATATTAGATTGGAAGAATTCAGATATCAGTTTTGGTGATTATACCCGATAATGAAACACATATTTATGACTGAATCGTCAAGTAAACACAATGATTGATATTTGGACAACTAAAAAACAGTCAAGGTTAACAGACAGATCTCACTATTACATAACAAACAGTGTTCGTATCATTATTCTCATCTAAGAAAAATATTTCTTGTATGACAACGTATATTAGATTGGAAGAATTCAGATATCAGATTTGGTGATTATACCCGATAATGAAACACATATTTATGACTGAATCGTCAAGTAAACACAATGATTGATATTTGGACAACTAAAAAACAGTCAAGGTTAACAGACAGATCTCACTATTACATAACAAACAGTGTTCGTATCATTATTCTCATCTAAGAAAAATATTTCTTGTATGACAACGTATATTAGATTGGAAGAATTCAGATATCAGTTTTGGTGATTGTAACCCATATTGAAAGACATATTTATTACTGAATTGTGAAGCAAGTTTACTCAATATGAACTGTTTTGTGAGGACGAAACAAATACTGTTCATGGAGGAAAATATGTTCTTTTTGGACAGATTTTTCTTCTTAATCACTTGAAATATGCTTTCAATATGCAGTCGAAGTCTTTGTGTTGTCTAATGATGCACAGAATTAAAAAAACGATCCGCCATATATAAATAAAGCAACAGAACGTATATTCGTTGATAACCATTACTGAACTGATATCACACATCACTGTTCTGTGCGGGTCTTCATTAATTCATTCTGTGTAATTGCTAGTGCTAGTTTGTCAGTTAAATGTTACATTTGTGATAATAAGGGGTAGAGTGTGAATTCGAGTTTGTATGTTTGTGCGTGTGTTATTCATATGATAAATAAACACATGACGTGTCATTGTCCACATATCTCAGCATTGTTTCCATTAATTCATTCAAACAGCTGAAACTTCCTATATAGATGAACGAAATCAAGTAACGAAGGAACGTATAACGAACATCTTAGTAAATAGTACAAAACGGAACATGCACTTGGCAATGAATAAGACATTTTTTGTTTAGCTCTTCAATAATTCATTTTACAAACATTGTCATGCGATCAATGATAATAACGTATGGATATAATCATTGAGGTAATAAATTTCGAACTTTTTGACCACATATATAGTTTGTAAGAACATTTTAAAATAAAACGAACCTGCCAGTTCCGAGCCAGAACCCTTAACTGAGCTGGCATCCAACGGTGTTAACGTCTAACATCAAATGATCCACGAAGTTAAGCTACCGTTCACCAATTTTCTTCAGTGAGTTCCTATATCACGACGGATGTGGTTTGAACTCCACTGGTCAACAGTGATGGAGAAATGACCGAACTCACCTCTTTTGTACGTTGATGCATTGAACAAAAAAAAATTTTCGAATCCAGTGAACCAAAGCTGCGGGATGGTGATCATAAAACGAGTAAACAAGAAGAATAAGAGATTTCACGGACGGTGTTAGTTTTAAATTTGACACAGTATTTTCGTAAAGCATGTTCATAACAAATGAAACAGTGCACACACATAATGCAAATGTAAAACAGAAAACGGACAGATAAAGGCAATAACAGTAAGAAATTGTACAACTGATAATATCTAACGGACTTACTAACTTGCACCCTATTCCATAGAGAGTGAAACACAAGTTTAAAACACTAGAAAAATAGTTTTCTTTCCAAAATACTCATATTAGATTGAAAGAAGCCAAATAGTATTTGTGATGACTATAAGTGATATTCAATCACATATACTTCACAGGATCGTCAAGTAATTACACTCAGTGTAAACAGTTTTCAGAGAACGAAAGAAGCAGTTCTTTTCTGATAAACATTTACTGTTCATAGATTATGATATCTACCCTTTTGAACATTGAGGCAATAGATTTCGAACAACCTGATCACACATATAATTTGTAAGAAGATTTTGAAATCGAAATATAAAATCAACCAGACCAGAAATGGTGGATAGGATGGGACAAGTTTGACGAAGATGATAATGCTAAAAGAATTCGACACCTCGTCGCTTTGAATTGTAAGCTCATATTATTATGGTGGGTTTACGGTAAAAACAAACTGTTTTTGAACAGACAAAATGGATTTGAATATTCGTATAGCTATGGTTTTGATAAACATTGGTATACGCCCTTTAAAAAAATGTTGACTATAACACAATAACCCAGTTAGAAACAATCTTATGACCTGTTTCAATTTTGTGTTTGGCAACAGAGAATGATGAATGTTTATCCTCTGCTGTTACTGGATCGTTTGATTTTATTTGTTTTCGCTAACATTTTGATATATTTTCACACACGCATTCAAGATAATAGACACGATGATATGTTACGTCATCGTTTTCATGTCTGATTATCAAGAGTGAAGAGGTATCGAATTGTATTCTTCTTCTTCTTCTTATCACTATTATTATTATTATTAGCTTTATTCAATATTATATTTTTTGTGCAATATAGAATTCTCAGCACAAAGTGCTTCAACAAGTTTCCGTTTCTTACTTCTTCGTCCTTCCTGACGATGAATATTGAGTGATCGCCAGTTAGAACTTAGCAGCCCAGTCAATCGACATCTGGATAATGTACGTTCTTGTCGCTGCATGTTGCCAGCAACCACAATATCTCGGATTAAGCCTTCTGTAACCTTTACAGCGAAAGGTCTTACACTTTTCAGAAACGCACCTGAATAAGTTGTGCGATTAATAGGCATAATGATGTATTAAAACAAACGAAATCAGATAACTGTTTGAAATATCTAGATGACAGGAACAGGTAGCCCATATGTTAAAACAGGCAGTCAATGTAATATCAACATGTGTCGGTGTCATTTTCAGTTGCGTCGGCATCCATTCATCAGTTTTTAACTGTTTTCTAACACCATATTTTCATGCAAAATGAACTGATCAGAATTCCCTGATGCCTTCCACTCAAATGATTGTTCCACGATGATCTGTAGTGGCACAATTCGGTCTGTGCACGACCGATTCTAATGGAAGTCAGCCAGTTCAACTCGAAATTGAGAGTCAATTGCATATATCATTCAGTCCAGCAACACTCTTCTGAAAACGTCTCCCTGTAGTGAAAAAAGTGATTGCCGTGTCTCTAGGATTCTTTTGCAATGGATTTTTTATGTGAGTACACCAATAGATTACTGAGCATCAGACAACTATATTTCTATCCAGTACCCAGTTGTGAATGGATTCTATCATTGTATTCGGAAAAATCGAATTGAATAAGTTCTTGTGAGGAATATTGCTATTCAACCGAATCATAAGAACATAGAATGGATTTCCGTTCGAGGATCAATAAGCAATTGACTGTTCGAATGTGTGAATTTTAACGTGTTTATAAATGAGAACAACTGGATTAGGTTGTGAACGACACAACAGCTTCCGATATGCAAATCATTCATATCCAACATTTCTGATTTATAGGCAAGCCAAACAGACCACATCACAACGTATAGCAGTAAATCACATTTGTTCATGATCAAGCCGTAAAGTTGTCATGATTGTGGACCACTGCAATTAAGAAAGTGTAAATAACTTCGGAATCGTAAATCTTATGATAATTGTAAGTAAAAATGAAGCTTCTGACAAGAAGGATACGAACGTCTACAGTCTAGTTGTTGAGACGTTATGAAATGAAAATGTAAATAATATTCGCCCATCAATATTTCACATAATTTGATTATAATTTAATCCTCATCAGGATATAACGGTAAGGGACAATGATCAGTTTTATAGTCTTCATTTAGTTTGGTTGACCAATCGACGAATGAATAAATGCATAACCGGACTCACCTATATTTTACGGTAATGAGGTTAACCAGAGAATGATTTTCGAGTGCAATAAACCGAAGCTGCGAGATGGTGACTATAAAACGAGTGCAAAAGACGAATAAAAGCCCTCACAGACGGGATTTGTTGTAAAATTAACACAGTATTTTCCGAATGCCTGTTAATAGCGGAAGAAACAATACACACACATAGTGCAAATGTCAAAAAGAAAAGCGACAGATAAAAGCAATAAAAAGAACAAATTGTACAATTCATAATATGGAACGGATTTACTGAATTGCACTCTCTTCCATAGTGTGTGCTTCAACAAAGTTAACCATAATCGAAAACGGTTGTATGTTGGTTTCTTTACTTTCATAGTTTATCTAGCTTGGACTATTTGACATTATCTCGAAAGCACCATGTGCTGCTTATATGTATTATGTTAGAGGTGTAATGCAGCCTTAAGTAAGACGTACATTCAATTATCTTCACAGATTGATAAATTGAAGATCTGAAATCTAGATAATTCTATTCGACATGTATTACTAGACTCATTTGAAATAAGATGGTAGACGATTTCTGTTTTTACTCATAACTGAATCAAGACCATCTAAGAATTGATGAACAAACTGTCTGCTATCACTACATTTTGTCTTGGCAAAAGTATTAGTCATATGTAAAATGAAAATGTCATTCATTTTTGTTTTGTATGTTTCAAAGATGATCAGTCATATGAATGTACTAGTAGAGAGCGGCATTCCTCATTATAATGACAGCTCATATCAAGCTCATTACACAGAAGAAAATGTGATATCATAGATAAAATCCTGTGATAATCAACGAGCAATTAAAATGAATGATATTCGAACAACAAAAACAACGGTCAAGGTTAACAGACAGATGCCAACATCACATAATAGAAACTATTCTTATCATTATTTTTACTTTTAGAAAAATACTTTTTTTACGTGAATACGCATATTAGATTGAAAGAAGCCAAATAGTATTCGTGATGATTATACATGACATTGAAACACATATTGGTTACTGGATCGTCAAGTAACTATACTCAGTGTTAACAGTTTTGGAGGATGGAAGAAGCACGCGTTGCTGTCTGTTATAACATAATATGTTTCTTTTTGATCAGAGTAATCTTCTCAAGCACTTCAAATCTACTTATGAGATGTCAAAGTCTTTATGTTGTGCAATGATTTTTCGATGTTAAAGATGACTGTCCAGTTCATGGAAATAGAGAAGACGAAATACAAACAAGCAACGGAACATATAATCGTTGGTAGGCATTACGAAACTGAAATCGCACTTCACTGTTTCTCTGTTTGGCACTGCCAATCAACATAGCTTTAGTGTCATTCTGCGCAAATTTTTTATGCATTGTATATAGCATATCATCTGTTTTGCCTTCAGTACATATTCTGGCGAGTGAATTAATGCGTGTCATTAGGCGTCAGTTGATCATTGAGACCGTACCGATTAGGATCTTGTTACAGTAAACAGCTCGGATTACGGCAGAATGGAATGCTTTTTGAAGATACGAATAGTCTGTTCTCTGAAATTTACGATGCCAAGTTTCATTGAGTTCAATATTTTGTCGTCCAAAATTCCTTTTATGTATGAGATTTTATTCAACTTGATAACCTGATTTCAGAGAGCAGTCATTAATTGAGATGGTTCTGTAGCTTGTTTCCGTACGGTTTGTTTAATTATATTAAGTTCATCACCACCAATTGTGTCATCAGTGCATATTCGTCTGGCTTTTGAGGATGGAGAATAGATTGAACAACTTTCCCTACCTGGAGCAACCGATTCCGCAAAGTCAACTTTAGTCCGTTTATTACTTTCGCATTGAGACCCTCTCTTCGATGAATTTCATTATCTTTTGATAATTTTGTTAAACTACTTTGTTTCACCACAGACCACTATATCATCATCTATAAATCTATTTCTAAAGCTTCTACCGGAAGCTATACGAGGAAAAATAGTGAACGGAATTGATGGTTATTATTAGGAAATTACCTTTCAGGTTTTGACAACATTAACTGATCTACACTATCACATGCACAGATAATTTTTACTTTCGTAATTAGATATTGGTCAACGGCATTGAATTGACAATGCACCACTGAATACAATTTTGATGTTGATGAACTCACGAGATTACACAAACAGTCTTATTATTCGACAACAAACAGTGATTGTCAAGGTAACAACATTTTTGATTAGTGTTCATATCTGTCTAAAGTAAAACAATACACCTCTACTGTGTCAGGAGGAAAATTATTTTTAACTATCACGCTAAAACAAACATTCCTGACTTATTTCACCAAAATTATTATTCAGTTATGAATGTGTAGAATTTCATTCATTCGTCAGTATTCAATGCTTAGTGTAAGTTAAGTATACACTTGACATTATCTTATCACGGTGATTTTCTTCTATATTTGAACACAGATGATATAAAATACAAGCTCAACCGATGTGAGGGAATAGAACATTGAAACACACACAGGTGAAAATCAGTTTTCTATTTGAGTATTGACAAACATTTTAGTTTTCTGATACAATGATCAATGTTATAGTTTCGAATGTGTCTGGTATAAGAAATCCTTCTCCATTTTCAACAGTTCACTTTCAACGGAATGCACTATATTCCTCTGATTGCAATGATTTGATAACTCAATCTATGAAATTGAGCACAATTGATTCTGTTTCAATGTACTCAATAGGATAATCATTATCCTTTTCGATCTGGACATCTATTGACAGTCAGTGTTATAATGTCGTATACAAATATTTCTGACTGAATTCACTGAAATTATTATTCAGTTACGAAAGTATTGATTTTCATTCATCCATCAGTATTCGATGTTTGGCGTGAATTAAATATACCTTTGACACCCTCTTGTCACAGTGATTTTCTTGTATGTTAGAACACAAATGATAATTGGTACCAGCCCAAATAATGTAAGGAGTTCATTCATTGAAACACTAAACGTTGAACAGTCTTCTCGTTTTACTTTTCTGATACAATAATCGCTGATGTTATTTCGAATCTGTGTCTGGTTTTGTGACAGTGATATCCTAGTATGCTTTAACGTAAATGAGAATGAATACTAGCTGAAATAATGTATGAAAATAATTCATTGAAACACTGAGATGAATATCAGTCTTCTCAGTGTGTATTGACAAAAGTTTTAGTCTTCAGATACAATAATCACTGTTGTAATTTCGAATCTGTGTCTGGTTTATGAAACTGTTCTCAATTTTCAACAGTTTACTTTCAATAAAATGCATCATATTTCTCTGATTAAAATCATTGCAGAAGTCAATCTATGAAACTGAACACAAGTGGTTATAATTCAATGTAATCAATTAGAAAATTATTATCCTTATTGATCTGGAAATCTATTGACAGTCAGTGTTATAATGTGCTACACAAATAGAATGGATATGACATTGTTCAGAAGTTACAATTTTATAAAAAAAGCGACAGTGAAATCGTTTAACAAAATGTGCTTATTGTAGCAAAATCCATGTATAAAAGAGTATTTGTTACCATTCAATCAAAACATTTTGTGCTACTTTGATTTTAGCCAATCAAATCAAAACAAATCATTGTTGACGAACAATCAATACGTTATCACGGACAACAAACTGTTTGTTCGTAAGCATAAGAGCACACATTTCGGACTATAATTTAACCAATCACTCATTTCAGAATATCGTCTATCACATCGAAGAGATGTTTCATCCACAGAAATCAGGCATTTCAACCAACAGTGAATAGATTTCAGCTCATGATCTCAAAAGCCAGAAGAATATTGGTTTACGATAATGTCATATACGTCCATGATTGGTTTGTAATAAACATCTGATTTAAATAAATTCGATCTTTTTAATGGGTACTTTGAATCATCGAATCATAAGAGAACAACTAAACACTTCAAAAGTCTATATAAACCTGACAAATTCTATAGAAATTCGATTTATAACTTGACAGGATAAGATGAGGTAAGTGTTGAATGAACATACGAACTCAAATTGAAATCCGGCTCCATGAGATACCGTTGATTTGTTCATCCTGATCATTTTAGATATAACTTTTCGCTTAGTCTATGGATACTAATTTATCTTATCTCCGTTTGGCCTTACAAACGTTTCAACTGCTATGACTACTGCAAAAACTCTGATTTGCGTCACTATGAGATTGTCATTATTGAGAATGATACTTATCGATATGTATGTAATCTGATACATTCTAATACACATACTTCAGTCTCTTCATTATTATTATTCAATGAGGATTCAACGTAATAAATCTCAGCCAGTTCCCAGTGACCGTTTTAAGAATAAGATAGATGACGTATACGTGAGTTGAATACACTTTATAACAAAGATATTTTTTCATATGCTTGCATCATTGTAGTATGGTACACCCCAATTCTCGTGTCGTTATTACGGTAGTCACGTTGTAGAAATTGATTTTGATCGTGGTAAGTTATGAATTTTATTGAAAGTCAAATTATTGAGTTTTGTTGATTCAATTTCTGTTAATGAATCAAAGTTGATTCCATTTTCTTCAGTGAATCAGTTTTGTGTTACTTGTAACATGCAAAGATTCTCTCAATATTTTTTTCATTGTTCAACATGTTAATGGTTTGACTCTGTATAGCAAACGAAATACAGTTAAGTTTTATTATTTCAATTTGTTTATTCATTCATCACAAATTTATCAATGATGTGTCTTGTTTTTGTTCAACAGATAGAGATGATGTATATAAATCTGGAGGGTTACCCATTGGAGCTATCTTCAATTTCATAAAAAAACTATACAAAGTCTGAATCTAAAGTTTTGGATGAGAGTGAGTTCTTATATTATTCAGTTATTCTTTGTTTTGATCACTTTTCTCACACTTATTTTGTATAAAAGCTTCAGTATTTATCTTGATGATTACAGGAGTGGTAACCAATACAAAGTGATTGTTGTGTTTGTGTTGTTCTTGCAACAGAACGAGTGTGTATCGCAGCAAGTGTTGAATGCTGTAAAGTGAAACCGTTAAATTAAACTGAGATCTACTTGAAAATATACACTTTCATAGAATAGAAATGATAAACCATGTGATATAATTGCGAAAGTGTAAATTACCGACCCTCCATTCTATCAAAACTACAAAATAAGGGGATATCTCATCTACACGATACTTCATGGTAGACTGAGTGAATAAAGGTGATCACTTGTGCAATAGTAAGCCATGTTGTGAGAGAAGGCGGTTTGGATTATGGATGCCTATGAATTATCAAGTTATATTTGAAGTCCTATAGACATTTTATAGCACTTACTTGATTCTTGAATGTTTAATGTCTCGGAGTTGCTGTGTGTTATTATTCGATTATTCAAGACTATTTTTGTGATCGTATTTGTATGATTATGCATTTCGAATGCATGCACTTCGTGAAACAGCTGACCAATGAACGTGCTTGAAGAGTATGATAGTACAAGATGATTTACTCATTCCAGAACACTTAAAACATCAATGTGATATTCATTTATTTCGGTTCAACGTAATGATTGATAAATAAAGGCATCCTAAAAACACTTATTTGTTGTATTTTCGAATACCTATTAAACGTCTATTATTCAGTCAGAAGGTTCTCGAAGAAATTTTAAATAAGTGAAATATTCTTCTTAGTTGATTGTAATGAAACGTTCATCATATTGTTGAATTGATAATATTCCTTGGACTTTTCTCATGAGAGATGATTTAGCATTTAACTATTCCCGTTAATTTAAACCTGTAAATGGAGACGACAACATGTATAAGTAGGCAGTCCATATTAAAAATTATATTTATTGAAAGAGATAGATAATCATTACTCAGATATTTTAACATCCCTTTTGATTTTCATTATTTCAGAGAAATTATTAGGAATCAAAAGGACTTTTTCCATTAACGTTGATGGTTCAGGTGAGTAAACATTGATGGGTCGTTCGATCACACTCGTGAAACGTTTGCACTTACATCTTCACTACCTGTGATTGCTCATAAATTGCTTGTTCATTTAAAACAAATACAACCTTCCAAAATACTAACAAATAAATGAAGATGTTTCTATTCTGACAAACGATGGTATAATTGAATGTGAAATACACTCACTAATTGAGTACATCCATTGAAACATTGGAAACAGTTGAAATGAACTTGAATGACTGGATTTGACAGGCAATAAATAAGTCATCATGGATAATTGAAGTCACAATCTCATTCTGCATGTTGGAAAATGAATGCAGAGATTTATCATCATTTCAAGGTAAAGTGGAACTTGACAAACAGTCTGTGTTCCAAAATAAATGAATTGTGCTCTACATTGGTGACAAAGCGATCGCTGCACACATTATATTACACTAAACATCTTTTCATTGCATAGTCATTCCCAAATATTGAGTTGCAAACTGGGAAATTGTTATCTAAAGCTATTCGTTTCACATCTACAACAAATGGACACTGAAATCATAATCAGTTAACCGGCAGAAATCTTTATATAGATACCACCAATTTATTTCTCTAAGTTCAATATGTAGACAAACACTCCTAAGATCATGTCATGTGTACTGAGTGTCCATTGTTTCAAATTGAATTATTTAAGATATTGCGCGAATGTTATTACATCCCCAACTGTCAGATCTCTGATGGTAAAGTAAACGAATTATTGTTTTGATAATTGTAATACAACTTCAGAATCTAGACATTTGACATTTGTCAGAAGGGATCCATGTCCATCTCATTTCAATGACGTTTACTTCAATGTATTTAATACCAAACCATTTGAAGAAAACATTTCAGATAACACAGTTAATATCCACCAAAATCTGTCCACATTGTTGCTCATCGTTTAAATCCTCAATCCTGAGTATCAATATTCTTCTTACTGTAGATGTTACAGCTACAATGACGAGTTTAATACACCCAAATGAGAAGCTATCGTTCTTTTATGATAACGTGAGTTGTATAATTTAGTGAAAATGTGATATTGTTTCAAGTAATTCACATCATTCTACTATTTCATGTTGATCAATATTGTCAAATTAATGCAGTTACACTGAACACGATAGAAAGAGATCAACATTGTGTAATAGGCAAGCGGACTAGTTGACACTATTATCAATCCTCTAGTGACACTAATCAAGCAAGGGGTGGAAAAAGAGAATAATCGGAAGTGAAGTTCTTTCAGACGAAACAATAACCTTTTCGTGAAAAATAGTAACTGTCTGTGAATATTTGCGTACTATAAAGAAAGAGTAATATTATGTTGAGTTTTTTCCATATAGTGACGATCGTCTGTTAAGAATGTTCACCGTGGAATATCCTGAGTGCAGCATCCTGTCAAAAATTCACAGTCTCATTTCATTTCAATAGACGGTGATATTCTTCTCCCAAGTTGTGGCCACACATCATGATGGAGAGATAGTTCATAAAACTTGACCGAAGTTGACAAGAATATCTATACAGACTGGTTTGAACATTCATTTGAAGTAAACTGAGAATATCAGTACGTCTTGCGTGAGTGCGATTGGTTGGCTTTTATTGAGATGATCTAAATGATGATACATTTCTCCAGTAATTATTCGAATTCATATAAACGATTATGTGGTAGCAGATCTTGTCTCAGACATTCAACAATCTTTTTTTAGATTCCTATGGAAATTGAGAAAAGTAAGTTGCAATCGGAAATCTATGGATTAATACGTTGCGAAGACGGTAAGAAATATTTCAGCGAATGAATACTATTTCTATTATTAGCTTTATTCAATATAATATTTTTGGTAATATATAGAATTTTCAACACAATGTTCTTCAGCATGTTACCGTTTCTTACTTCTTAGTTCCTCCTGACGATAAATATTTAGTGATCGTCACTTAGACGTTTGCAGCCCAGTCAATCGACAAATGGATAATGTACATTCTTCTCGCTGCATATTGGCTTCTGCAACCGTAACAGCTGAAACTCTTACTTTTTCCAAAATGCACCTGAATAGGTTGTGCAATTACTAGGCACAATGATGTATTGAATCAAGCAAATTTAGATAGTTTTTTGAAATATCTCGATGATAAGAACAGGGAGCCCAGATGTTTAAGCAGGCCGAATCTCGTTAACTTTTTGACGTACGGTGACGTACTTCATTATTCACCAGTTAGTTTTATATTACTATCTACTTGTACCCGGTCATGAGCATGTTAATGTACAAAATCCATGTATCTTATCAGAGAGAGCTTTCTAACAGTGAATATTATTCAGTTGAATCTTGCGTAAAGTCAGTTCGTGGAAATGTCATTTAAGAGTTGTGATTCATTGTGCAGAATGAAATTGAAATGATTTTCGTGAACACACTGTCCAAATATTTTAGGAACTTCTTACAGTTATGATTACCAGTAGACTCACCCAGATATGGATATATGAATAACTATATGAAACTCAAAATATATCCACTCATTTATTCACTCACTCACAGTAATACAATCAAACTTGCATTCTTTGATCATCTCAACACTCAATGTGAAAGGTAGTGTGTTTTGTATGAAGCAGAATTAAAGCAGTGCTACTTTGGAAATGATATTTGATCTACGAAATGTTCAATCGTCTTGCTTCACTGAAATAAACATCTGTTGTTGAGAGATGAAGCTGAGTTTGAAAAGGAGTTTTGAGTGTACGTGATTAGGTGAGATACAGAATTTATGATTGAATATCAGAATGTTCATCAAATGTTCCGCCAGATGTTCTGCATTGACAGGTTTAAGTGCATTGTTGAGTCATATACACAATGAAGATAATTGTCATTTTACATTCTTTGGTTCAGTCCTCACATGACTGATTTGTACTGCAACTGATCAGTCCCCTATTCATATGTATGCACTCTGTTAGAATTATCTGGATGTTGCTTGAAGTCATAAGCATTGTGCGTAAAGATGGATGAGAAACAGCAATGGAATCAAATACGGTTTTTCAACATCAATCGGAAGATTCGGTAACAATTCAAAAATGATTTAAAGCTTCATACAGTTTCACAAGTCATTGAGTATATGGACAGACTGAATAAGTGGATAACCGAATGTAAATGGAAATAAATGGTGCTGGTTTTCAGTCCCTGATGTTCCAAATAACATGAAAAGCGCGTCCGAGGTTGAAATACAAATCAGCATTGTTCCTTGATTTGTAGATTTGAATGATGCCCCCGTGTAATATGCATTGTGAAATAATATGCAAGGGAGTGAACACATCTTTCCTAGACTTTCAGCTGATTTCATCGTTAAATAACTCAGAAACCTAATTATTTCATTTATAATTTAACGGGCCGGTTTCAAATATCTAAGCGATATAAAGGAAATTTTTTTTGGACAGTCATCACTCTGTACGTAATGAAAAATATTACAGATCCTCGATTCTCTCTCTAATTAAGTGAAGCAAATAAAATTGTTTCGCTTCAAAAAGAAGTCGAAATAGTAAATCTCTTCTTCCTTTCAATTTGTCACACAAGGTCTCACAAAGCATGAGATATCTGTTCCAGTGAAATGGATCAAAAGCGGTACCTTGGTGGAGTTTGAAGCCATTGGAGGTATGTGAAATTTGATTTAATCAGCACTTACTATTTTCGCACCTAAATACATTATTTTTATTCGCTCAAAATTGAAAATCCCATATACAACTGTAATCATTTAATTAATGATATCCAGGCATGTGTCTCGAATGACGTTCAACTAACTATTTATAACTACCCCTTGATTCGTTGTTGATTATTAAGAATGAATAACGACCGGTTTTCAACAACATTAAAGTTTTCACCTTGATGAAGTTTACTTGAACATAAAGTCACAAAATGAATTATGGAATGTTTTTGGTTTCAAAAAATACAAGGTGTCAGTAAGCGATTGTGCATTGACAAGAAAGTGTTAATTATTATTTTGATATATATGATCTAAAACTTTTCTGAGGCATTGAAGCTGTCATCGACAATTGGAAGAACGATGACACCTTTCCTTTGTTGTTTAATTGAATCAACACAGTTCAATGTAAATTTTGTGTGTATGAACAATCGAGTTTATGGCACTTATCTCATTCACAAAAACGATTTCATGGAAAGAAAGTGTATGACCATCAAAGTCAATTGCAATATGCTTTGCTGAACTCAGTGACAACGTAGCGTGCACATGTCTGGATGCGAACAGCTATTAAAAGTCATCAATTTCCCCTTGTCAAAAAATCGTCACTTGTTCTTTGTACTCAAATTAATTTCATTCAATCCGAAAATGCAGTCTTGAAAAAGAAGAGAAATTGAAGGTATACTGAGTTTTGCATGATGCACCATGTTGACCATTTTCCACGGAAAGTAATAATCACATTACTCAGAAATCACCATCACATCATTCAGTGACAGTTACAGGTTTTGTATTTTTCTTTTCTATTGTTTGATTATCTCATATGAAATCACCTTATTCGTTTCAAAGAAATTTGTTCGCAGTACAATACAAGTGAAACATGCCAAAATGCAACGACATCAAACATGATCTGTATTTAATGTGAAAAAGGGAAGGCGTGTATAGAAAGTAACGATCAGAACACTCATGGCTTGAAAGTGAATGACTGCCATGTGGAGGATGGTACTTGTTAAACTTCATTCGTCGTTTGCACCAACCAAATCAAATTTCACATTCTTAGCAAATATTTTCCCTGGAAAAATTAATTTTTTTGGTATGGATAAGAAAAAGCATGTTAGCCATCCTCAGTGACTAAATAAAAGATTTGTATAGGTTGACGACATATGAGTTCATGCTACCTTTTCGTGAAAAGAATAAACAATTAATCAAAGCATTGCTCACCATCAACGTTTCAAAGCGAATTATGTTTTCAGCTCAGTGAATAAACCGTAATTTCGAAAGTCCTAAATGTAATCGTAGATGAATGTCAATGGTTATAATATACCGATGAAACCAGGTAAAGTGAAGAAGCATAAACAGTTAGAAATTGTGTATCACATTCGGAGAATTAGTGAAAGTATATGGAATCCAATTGTCGAATTTCGAATTCATGATTTATGATACTCTGTTGAAAATGGTGTAACCTCAATAAGTCGCTTTAATTAAGCCGTCAATTATAAGGCTATTGATTTATATTTGGTTCGCGTTTAGATTTGACAGTTAGAACACGTATTTCATTATATCATTGAGTCGTCAATTAGCTGTAGGATAGTGTATGATCAGCATACAGATTGTCAAATCGCTAACAGATATCCTGAAGGATTTTACAAATGCAAATTCTGCAACGTTTCGTGGAATTCTCTTGTGTCATCATAACTGAGAATAGTGTATGATGAATAATGAAGTGAAAAATGATGTTTGATGTTTACTAAAAAATGCTTCTGATTGAATCATTTAGAAGAACTTGGATGTCAACGATTTGAATAGTTTGAAGACTATCAGACACAGTGAAACAACATTGCGGATCACTGAGGTTCAAGCTAGTGAAAACCTCATGAAATTTATAGAAAAATGATAGAAACACTTTTTAAGTATTTGACATTTCCTAAAAACTAATAATTCTTTGTTTTTCTTCAGAATATGAATACCGGGACAGCGGCAGAAAATAAGCAAACAGAAGTGACGAATGATACATGAAAGAGTCTTATAAATTGCTTTGAAAACTCTGAAAAAGTTGTCTCAATCCTGCTTTTCATTAGAATACTTCGGAATTTTATTTGTCTTTTCACCAAGTTGGACAGTTTTGTTCATGGCACTATGTACATGCTTTTGATTGTTTACATGACAAATGATGTAATTCTCTTTAATCAATAAAAAACATCGTTTTCAACATTTGCGTTATCGCTTTCATATAATCCAAGGCGCATAGAATCACAAAAGTTGCACAAATTTAATTCGTAACTAAGTTGCATTACGCATAAGCGATTTTCTGATCATTGCAGTCAACTATGAGTCCTGTGTGAGTGTTCATGTTGATGAAGTGATCTGTTGAAACACGTTATCAGTACCTAGACAAACACTTCCATATTTCGTTACTTAATTAATGTTAGACCCAAACCTATATTTCAATTGGTTTGGATATGGCCGAATAACCGAGGAATAGTTTATACACTCGTGCCCCAATCAAAAGCAAAACGAGGTATTTTGAGCAACACGGTTCTACATTTCATCATGTATACATATGAGCAAATTTACCTAAACGAATATTATCACCCGGTTGTTCAACCAACAATTGATACCAAAATATTCAATCTAAATTACAATAAATAGCAAGGTGATAAGAATTATATGAAAAATTAATAAAAACACCAAAAGGTAATTGTTATTCTATCCTTTCTGGATAGATCAAGTAAAAATCATTCTAAGCAGCTGTTTTATAACACAAAGTGTTTCAAAATCTGGGAAAGTGATACAAATTACAACCAAAGATGCACGATCCCAGTCAAAACGAAACCGCACAATCAAATAGCCAGTAGTCAATATGGCAGACGCCAGAATAATAGCAATTAAAACAAACTAGATACAGTTCAGTAATGAACATAGAGACTCAATAAAAAACGATAATAAAACCGAAAATTGTACTCACCTAGTAAAATCAAAAGTCAGATTCAGGGATGTTCAGAGATATATTTGTCAGATTATCGATATGACGGAAATCGACTAATCCAAACTGGCTAGTGATTGTAGTAGATTTTGAATACGGCATTTCCTCTCGTGATCTAGTGCGGATGCATTACCGAGCGCCTTTAGTTAGGTGAGTCCATTGAAACTGGAAAAGTTGACATACAATCAGAAACTATTTAACCGGATGTTACTAAGCAGATGAGAAATTTAAAAATTTCCATCAATATATTTTCAATAATTATGAAGTGGATTATTAGGATTAGTCAATTTTGTAGTGTATACCTTCAGTTTTTCTTATTCATAATTCTAATGACAATTAGGTAATCATATCAAGTGATTGACTGACTATCTGAAATCAAGATTAGTCCATAATCTAACGCACAAATCATCAAACATCACTGCTGAAATGTTATCCGCTCTCCTACCACAATTGCCTTACGGATGACGCATTAAATAACTCGCATTTGCTCACACCATGACCTGTGTGTCTACAAAATGTAAAGCTGCTTTATGTCATTATTCTTTCTCAACAAAAGGGTATGCGAATATATAAAGAATGTAGAATATTCGATTCATTTCAACTGTAATATCAATTTCATTGTAGAAGCGTATTGCTGAGCATCTGTTTCATAGAACAAAACAAACACCCTGTATTTTGTTGTTTCATGATGTTGAATAGTCAGCGTCAACAGTTTGCACATTAGACCACGATCACCTGAAAATGTCTCATTATAACGTAATTGGAGAGAATTAGTTCCACCTATAATTTCACTAAATAATCATCAATATTTTGCCGACAAGTTTCGATAAACATAAGCCATATCGCCTACTAACTATCATAGTCAATTAACAGGTGCTTTTAACAAGTGAAGTGTTGCAAAGTGTAGCCGATGTCTCGAGTAATAGACTTCAGTTAGTTGACTTATTGAACCAAAACGTAATTGATTTCTCTATTTTATATTCTGAACATTGGATATTGATAATAATTACAATTTGTGACCTCATAGAAACATTCAGCTTTCATCGTCACTGTGAATGACTTATTGATCATAAATCATAATAGATTCATTGCAAAGCTCGACTGTCGTAACTTTCCAAGATAGTTTCACTAGCCCGTTATCTTGATTTGTATGGCAATCCGAAATTCGTTGACACTTGTTTTGTCATCCTCTTTACGTGCTTTACCTGTACAAAAACACCACATCTCTGTTCACTACATAGTAGTTTGAAGTATTTTCAAACGTTTTCAAAATACTCGTCTTGTATAACGCATGATTTAGTGTTATAACAAATAATCTATCTTATTTAGCTATAAACATCGTCTGAGGTTTTATTTCTTGGTTTCAATTTACAGCACTATTTCTTATTGTGTTACTTATGTGGTCGCTTTTTACATGCTTCATGTGAGAGACTACTTCATCTGTGATAAGACCTTTAAATTTATTTTTCACAGTCGTTGATCTTCTCCAATTGACACACACGTCCCATGTTTTCTCATTTATAATACACTTATTTTTTTTAAATAAGTAAGATATTAGACACATGTCTGTACAAACGACGTGTGAAATACCAACAGAAATTACTAGTGCTTCCAGTTCATTCTGTTCTACTGAGTTACAGAAATATCCTGCCCAACTATGATCAATGACCCAGTTTATAAACTAGGAAACAATGCATATACTGTATTTACCGAAACTCACTAAAAACAAATGCGTTGTAGGTTTTTTATAGTCCGGTATAGTTTATTGTGGAACAGGTTGCCAATACCTATCCGCAACTGTGACACTTTTACCAAATTTAAAATGCTCATAACCCTGTTATCAAACTCTAAAGAACTCTTCCTTGAATTCCCGCCTACAAATGAGGTAATTTATTATCGATCGCCCAGTATCTAGACAGAACAAGAATATAACAAACTCCATTGTCGTTAGTATGAATATAGCAAAACTAAATAAAACATGCTTTATCCTTCCCCATTATTTATTGATTATTAACCATGGCCTTCCGCTCCTAACCCTCATTTTCAGTTTCCGAATCTCTCTAATGGTTAAAACCAAATTATTCATGTCCTTTTATTTCTCTTATTACAAGTAGACAGATAACTCACTAATCTTATGGATGCTGACCAACTAAGGCCGATCATAAGAAGCTCAAATGTCCTAAATTCTTGTGAGTTGTTCAGTGTTTTATTTTTCTTACCCTGAAAGTTTTACAATATTCTCTTTCATATCCTCTGGTTTGCTATTAGCCCTGACCATCTCTTAACCACATATAATCTGATTTGTCTCTTCTAACCTTTACCTTTAGTTATCTTCATAGTAGTACGATATATTAAATGGATAACTAACCCAAATGCTATTACCACCTGATTTGCTTGTAACATGGAACTCGTAGAGACAGTGTATTCCAAATATGATCCTTGATTAAAGCAATATTCAAACCGACCACAAACGTAAGGGCCTAAGCTCATAAAAGGAGGGAGGGTGGCGTTAGTGACCAGCAAACACGATGGTGGGGAGATAACTTTAATCCACCCGTGTCTGTGGGGCGGAACATTAATTACGGCTCCTTATGTCTAGTGGGATGTCACGAACCAACGGTATTGATGTGAAATTATTCATGCAAAAACCACTTTGAATCATGTTAAAAAAGCTGAATTGTTTCCACTTCCTACCGAAAAATCCTAATACAAGCAAACTACACAATTGATTAAAAACGAAGCCCATTCTATACCCTATAAAATTTAAAAGCAAAATGAAGAGAGTTCAAACAGCTTATAAAGTAAATGTAGACAGTCAATTGTATCGCAATACTGTTTTCAGCACTTCATTTTATAATTAGGCAATCCCATACTTCCTTCTGAACTACTTTCATTTGTACAGATCCTCATCCACTCATACCTTGCCCACACTTATTTTTCTCTAACACATTAGTATGTTCTTACATAATAAGTACTCCAGTGACAGACAAATAGACTAAATGGTTATACCTTAACTATTCCATCATGAATACTGTATGCTCTGCTTCTCGTCCTTCCTTTTTCTTACAATTTTTTCAGCCTTCTGCAGATTCTTCACCGAAAATAGATATGGCACGGGTGACTTCGTCCTACAAGGTTATTAAAGCTTCCGATATCCTGGAGGGATATAAGTTCGAAACTTCTGAAAGCCCTCATATTCGCATGTATCTATTCTCGACCATCACTTAAATGTTGCAACGCTACGTCCATAAAGCCAAGTGTTACACACAAGGTTGCACACAATAGTAGATCCAGGACTTAGGTTGTTTCATGAGAATGTTCTAATGAGTTTCGTGCTGAAGAAAGCAGTTCAGAATACTGCACAATAGAATACGTTTTTCAAAGATCTGAATAGTCTGTCCTCTGAAATGCAAGATGACATATCTCCTTTGAATTTGGTATTGTGTAGTCAAAGATGCATTGTCACTATGCAAGTTCATTCAAATGGACATTCTGATTTCAGAATACTTTCAATGATTGAGATAGTTAAGTAGCATTTTACCGAATGGTTTGTAAAATTTAATTCAGCCCATCACTATCATTCACGTTGAATAAAATTTTCATTTTGCACATGAATCCATTTTTTTCCCTTTTTGAAAATGAACTGAAAACAGATAGTTAGTCAGTCAATTCATAGAAGGTCGTAATTTAGCTATGAATAAACACTGAAATCATCTACCATCTTATTTTGAATGAGTTTAGTAATACTTGTCGTGATATGGATTTCACATCTTCATTTTATCGATCCATGAAGTTATCATCTGTGAAACATGCCCTCAGACTCAACCTTTTAATATGTCTCATCCTTATTGACTACGAGACCACGAAAATTTATCTTGACGACCAATTCCACATCACGTTTTGTGTCATGTTCCATATCAATCACTGTGACAGAGCAACTCACGGTTAACTAATATTATGGATAGACATATTTCATTGTTCATCAAATGAATATTTGTTTTGAATTGTGGACATCATCAGAATTCACGAGAGATGGAACACATTATAAATAATCATTTGATATTTGAATCATGACATCTTAATCTTGTTGTCATTAGTGAATCTAACCCAGTCTGAAACATTCCTCTGTATGCATTACTTGATCTGTACATTTTCCAGACTACAGAGTGATCAGCCACAATCTATCTGTCTACTTGTAATAAGAGAAATAAAAGGACATGAATAATTTGGTTTTAACCATTAGAGAGATTCGGAAACTGAAAATGAGGGTTAGGAGCGGAAGGCCATGGTTAATAATCAATAAATAATGGGGAAGGATAAAGCATGTTTTATTTAGTTTTGCTATATTCATACTAACGACAATGGAGTTTGTTATATTCTTGTTCTGTCTAGATACTGGGCGATCGATAATAAATTACCTCATTTGTAGGCGGGAATTCAAGGAAGAGTTCTTTAGAGTTTGATAACAGGGTTATGAGCATTTTAAATTTGGTAAAAGTGTCACAGTTGCGGATAGGTATTGGCAACCTGTTCCACAATAAACTATACCGGACTATAAAAAACCTACAACGCATTTGTTTTTAGTGAGTTTCGGTAAATACAGTATATGCATTGTTTCCTAGTTTATAAACTGGGTCATTGATCATAGTTGGGCAGGATATTTCTGTAACTCAGTAGAACAGAATGAACTGGAAGCACTAGTAATTTCTGTTGGTATTTCACACGTCGTTTGTACAGACATGTGTCTAATATCTTACTTATTTAAAAAAAATAAGTGTATTATAAATGAGAAAACATGGGACGTGTGTGTCAATTGGAGAAGATCAACGACTGTGAAAAATAAATTTAAAGGTCTTATCACAGATGAAGTAGTCTCTCACATGAAGCATGTAAAAAGCGACCACATAAGTAACACAATAAGAAATAGTGCTGTAAATTGAAACCAAGAAATAAAACCTCAGACGATGTTTATAGCTAAATAAGATAGATTATTTGTTATAACACTAAATCATGCGTTATACAAGACGAGTATTTTGAAAACGTTTGAAAATACTTCAAACTACTATGTAGTGAACAGAGATGTGGTGTTTTTGTACAGGTAAAGCACGTAAAGAGGATGACAAAACAAGTGTCAACGAATTTCGGATTGCCATACAAATCAAGATAACGGGCTAGTGAAACTATCTTGGAAAGTTACGACAGTCGAGCTTTGCAATGAATCTATTATGATTTATGATCAATAAGTCATTCACAGTGACGATGAAAGCTGAATGTTTCTATGAGGTCACAAATTGTAATTATTATCAATATCCAATGTTCAGAATATAAAATAGAGAAATCAATTACGTTTTGGTTCAATAAGTCAACTAACTGAAGTCTATTACTCGAGACATCGGCTACACTTTGCAACACTTCACTTGTTAAAAGCACCTGTTAATTGACTATGATAGTTAGTAGGCGATATGGCTTATGTTTATCGAAACTTGTCGGCAAAATATTGATGATTATTTAGTGAAATTATAGGTGGAACTAATTCTCTCCAATTACGTTATAATGAGACATTTTCAGGTGATCGTGGTCTAATGTGCAAACTGTTGACGCTGACTATTCAACATCATGAAACAACAAAATACAGGGTGTTTGTTTTGTTCTATGAAACAGATGCTCAGCAATACGCTTCTACAATGAAATTGATATTACAGTTGAAATGAATCGAATATTCTACATTCTTTATATATTCGCATACCCTTTTGTTGAGAAAGAATAATGACATAAAGCAGCTTTACATTTTGTAGACACACAGGTCATGGTGTGAGCAAATGCGAGTTATTTAATGCGTCATCCGTAAGGCAATTGTGGTAGGAGAGCGGATAACATTTCAGCAGTGATGTTTGATGATTTGTGCGTTAGATTATGGACTAATCTTGATTTCAGATAGTCAGTCAATCACTTGATATGATTACCTAATTGTCATTAGAATTATGAATAAGAAAAACTGAAGGTATACACTACAAAATTGACTAATCCTAATAATCCACTTCATAATTATTGAAAATATATTGATGGAAATTTTTAAATTTCTCATCTGCTTAGTAACATCCGGTTAAATAGTTTCTGATTGTATGTCAACTTTTCCAGTTTCAATGGACTCACCTAACTAAAGGCGCTCGGTAATGCATCCGCACTAGATCACGAGAGGAAATGCCGTATTCAAAATCTACTACAATCACTAGCCAGTTTGGATTAGTCGATTTCCGTCATATCGATAATCTGACAAATATATCTCTGAACATCCCTGAATCTGACTTTTGATTTTACTAGGTGAGTACAATTTTCGGTTTTATTATCGTTTTTTATTGAGTCTCTATGTTCATTACTGAACTGTATCTAGTTTGTTTTAATTGCTATTATTCTGGCGTCTGCCATATTGACTACTGGCTATTTGATTGTGCGGTTTCGTTTTGACTGGGATCGTGCATCTTTGGTTGTAATTTGTATCACTTTCCCAGATTTTGAAACACTTTGTGTTATAAAACAGCTGCTTAGAATGATTTTTACTTGATCTATCCAGAAAGGATAGAATAACAATTACCTTTTGGTGTTTTTATTAATTTTTCATATAATTCTTATCACCTTGCTATTTATTGTAATTTAGATTGAATATTTTGGTATCAGTTGTTGGTTGAACAACCGGGTGATAATATTCGTTTAGGTAAATTTGCTCATTTGTATACATGATGAAATGTAGAACCGTGTTGCTCAAAATACCTCGTTTTGCTTTTGATTGGGGCACGAGTGTATAAACTATTCCTCGGTTATTCGGCCATATCCAAACCAATTGAAATATAGGTTTGGGTCTAACATTAATTAAGTAACGAAATATGGAAGTGTTTGTCTAGGTACTGATAACGTGTTTCAACAGATCACTTCATCAACATGAACACTCACACAGGACTCATAGTTGACTGCAATGATCAGAAAATCGCTTATGCGTAATGCAACTTAGTTACGAATTAAATTTGTGCAACTTTTGTGATTCTATGCGCCTTGGATTATATGAAAGCGATAACGCAAATGTTGAAAACGATGTTTTTTATTGATTAAAGAGAATTACATCATTTGTCATGTAAACAATCAAAAGCATGTACATAGTGCCATGAACAAAACTGTCCAACTTGGTGAAAAGACAAATAAAATTCCGAAGTATTCTAATGAAAAGCAGGATTGAGACAACTTTTTCAGAGTTTTCAAAGCAATTTATAAGACTCTTTCATGTATCATTCGTCACTTCTGTTTGCTTATTTTCTGCCGCTGTCCCGGTATTCATATTCTGAAGAAAAACAAAGAATTATCAGTTTTTAGGAAATGTCAAATACTTAAAAAGTGTTTCTATCATTTTTCTATAAATTTCATGAGGTTTTCACTAGCTTGAACCTCAGTGATCCGCAATGTTGTTTCACTGTGTCTGATAGTCTTCAAACTATTCAAATCGTTGACATCCAAGTTCTTCTAAATGATTCAATCAGAAGCATTTTTTAGTAAACATCAAACATCATTTTTCACTTCATTATTCATCATACACTATTCTCAGTTATGATGACACAAGAGAATTCCACGAAACGTTGCAGAATTTGCATTTGTAAAATCCTTCAGGATATCTGTTAGCGATTTGACAATCTGTATGGTGATCATACACTATCCTACAGCTAATTGACGACTCAATGATATAATGAAATACGTGTTCTAACTGTCAAATCTAAACGCGAACCAAATATAAATCAATAGCCTTATAATTGACGGCTTAATTGAAGCGACTTATTGAGGTTACATAATTTTCAACAGAGTATCATAAATCATGAATTCGGAATTCGACAATTGGATTCCATATACTTTCACTAATTCTCCGAATGTGATACACAACATTTAACTGTTTACGCTTCCTCACATTGATTATTTCGGTAGTCATTTTTTGAAGAAAAACAAGGAATTAGCAGGTGTCATCAAATATCAAATATTTACCAAACGTTTATCTGTTTCTTCAGTAGTTTTCATGAGGTTTTCACTAACCTGAACTTCAGTGTTACTCAATGTTGTTTCAATGTTTTTGATGGGTGTTGAAGAACTCAAATCGTTGACATTCGAGTTCTTCTAAATAAGTCAATGAGAAGCATTCATCACTAAACATCAAATATCATTCTTTTAATTCATTATTCATTATTTGCTATTATCAGTAATGCTGACACAAGAGATTCTCGTACATAGTTGCAGAATTCGAATTCAGTCAAATTATTCAGGTTATTTGTTAGCTATTCAACCATCAGTGTGCTCAGTAAACACGATCCTACACCTAGTTGATGACCTCTTTGTGTGATTAAATATGTGTTCTGGATGTCACATCTAATCACAATCCGAATATAAAGCAGAGGACTTATAAGGTACATCTTCATTGAAGCAATCTATCGAGGTTACATAATTTTCAATAGAGTATCATGAATCATTGTTCCGGGATTCAACAATGGTAGTCTTCATACTTTCACTTATTCTCCGAATGTGATACACAATTTCTAACTGTTTAAGCTTCTACACTTTAACTGGTTTCATCGGTAAATTGTTACCATTGACATACATCTACGATTACATTTAGGACTTTCAAAATAACGGTTTGTTCACCGAGCTGGAAACATATTTCGCTTTGAAACGTTCATTGTGAGCGATGCTTTGATTCATTGTTTACTGTTTTCACGAAAAGAAAGCATGTACTTGTATGTCGTCAACGGAAAGCAAACTTTTATTTAGTCATTGAGTATGGCTAACATGCCGTTTCTTATTGATGGCAATAAAAGTTTTTTTTTAGTAAAAGCATTTGCTCAGAATGTGAAATTTGAGGTTATTGCAAACGACATATGAAGTTTACCAATTACCAACCTCAACACGGCAGTCATCGACTTTCAAGCCATGAGTGTCCTGATTGTTTAGTTCTATACATTTCTTCTTTTTTTCACAACAAAAACATTTCGTAGTCGATGTCTTCGCATTTTGACATATTTCACTTTTATAGTTTTGCGAACAAGATTCTATGAAAAGAATAAGATGAATTCATTTGAAGTTATTGAATAGAAGAACAGAAAAATAAGAATCCTGTAAATATTACTCAATGACGTGATGGTGATTTCTGAATTAAGTGACCTATCCATTCGGTGGAAAATGGTCAACATGGGGCATCATGCAAAACTCAGTACACCTTCAATTTCTCTTGTATTTCAAGATTGCATTTTTGGATTGAATGAAATTACTTTGAGTACAAAGAACAAGAGACGATTTTTTGACAAGGGGAAATTGATGAATTTTGATAACTGTTCGCATCCAGACATGTGCACGCTACGTTGTCACTGAGTTCAGCAAAGCGTATTGCAATTGACTTTGATGGTTGTACACTTTCTTTCCATGAAATCGTTTTTGTGAATGAGATATGTGCCATAAATTTGGTTGTCCACAGACATAAAATTTACATAGATCTATGTTGATTCAAATAAACAACAAAGGAAAAGTGACATCGTTTTTCCAATCGTCAATGACAACTTCAATATTTTGAGGCACATACCTGGATATCATTTAATAAATGATACATGGGATTTTCAATTTTGAGCGAAAAAAATTGATGTATTTAAATACGAAAATAGTTAGTAATGATTAAATCGAATTTCACGTACATCCCATTGCTTGAAACTCCACCAACGTACCACTTTTGATCCATTTTTCTGGAACATGTATCGCGAAAAACTTTTGGAGACCTGGTGTAACAAATTGAAAGGAAAAAGAGATTTAGAATTTCGACTTCTTTTTGAAGCGAAACAAGTTTATTTGCTTCACTTAAGTAGAGTGCAAATCAAGGATCTGTAGTATTTTTCATTACATTCTATTTCACAAGTGTGTTCACAGTGTGTTCACGAAAATCATTTCAATCTTATTCTGCACAATGAGCCACAACACTTAAATGACATTTCCGCGAACTGACTTCACGCAAGATTCAACTGAATAATATTCATAGTTAGAAAGCTCTCTCTGATGAGATACATGCTCATGACCGGGTACAAGTAGAGAGTAATATAAAACTAACTGGTGGTTGATGATGTAGGTTACCGTACATCAAAGAGTTGACGAGATTCGGGCTGCTGAAACATCTGGGCTACCTGTTCCTATCATCAAGATATTTCAAAAAGTTATCTAAATTTGTTCGTTTTAATACAACATTATGGTTAGTAATTTCACAACCTATTCAGGTGCATTTCTGAAAGAAGTAAGAGTTTTAGCTGTAACGGTTGCAGAAGCCAATATGCAGCGAGAAGAATGTACATTATCCAGATGTCGATTGACTGGGCTGCAAACGTCTAAGTGACGATCACTAAATATGTATCTTCAGGAAAGACGAAGAAGTAAGAAACGGAAACTTCCTGAAGAACATTGTGCTGAGAATTCTATATATTACCAAAAGTATAATATTGAATAAAGCTAATAATAATAATAGTAATAATTCGTTGAAATATTTCTTACCTCCTTCACAACGTATTGATCCAACGATTTTCGATTGGAACTTACTCACCTCAATTTCCTTAGGAATCTGAAAAATGATTGTCGAATGTCTGAGAAAAGATATGCTACCACACAATCATTTATATGAAATCGAATAAATACTGAGGAAATGTATCATCATTTAGATCATCTCATTCAAAGCCAACTAATCGCACTCACACTAGACATACTGATATTCTCAGTTTACTTTCCATGAATGTTCCATCCAATCTGTATAGATATTCTTGTCAACTTCAGTCAAGTGTTATGAACTATCTCTCCATCATGATGTGTGGCCACAACTTGGGAGAAGAATATCACCGTCTATTGAAATGAAATGAGATTCTGCATGTTGGAGAGGACGCTGCACTGAAGATGTACCACAGTGAACATTCTGAACAGCCGATCTTCACTACATGAAATAAAGCTCAACAGAATACTCAAATGTTTTTAGTCCGTTACTATTTGGCACGAACAGGTTATTGTTTCTTCTGAAAGAACTTTACTCCTGATTATTCACTGTTTCTCCAATTGCTTGAATAGTGTCATTAGAGGATTGATAATAGAGTCAAGTAGTCCGTTTGCCTATTACACAATGTTGATCTCATTCTATCTTGTTCAGTGTAACCAGATTAATTTGAAAATATTAATCAACATGAAATAGTAGAATGATGTGAATTACTTGAAACAATACCACATTTTCACTAAATTATGCAACTCACTTTATCATAATAGAACGATACTTTCCCATTTGGGTATATTAAACTCGTCATTGTGGCTTCAACCTCTACAATAATAAGAATATTGATACTCAGGATTGAGGATTTAAACGATGAGCAAGTTATTGTCTGCTGTAACACTGTGGACAGATTTCAGTGGATATTAACTGTGTTATGTGAAATGCTTTCTTGAGATGGATTGGTAATAAATACATTGAAGTGAACGTCATTGGAATGAGAAGGACATAAATCATTTCTAACAAATGTAAAATGCCTAGATTCTGAAGTTGAATAACTATTATCGAAACAATAAATCGTCTACTTTACCATCATGTATCTGATAGTCTGGGATGTAATAACATTCGCGCAATATCCTAAATAACTCAATTTGAAACAATGGACACTCAGTACGCATGACATATTCTGTGTACAGCAATGGCTTTGTCACCAATGTAGAACACAATTCATTTATTTTGGAACACAGACTGTTTGTCAAGTTCCACTTAAACCTGAAATGATGATAAATCTCTGCATTCATTTTTTCTTTTGTTAGTATTTTGGAAGGTTGTATTTGTTTTAAATGAACAGGAAATGTATGATTAATCACACGAAGTGAAGATGTAAGTGCAAACGTTTCACGAGTGTGATCGAACGACCTATCAATGTTTACTCACCTGAACCATCAACGTTAATGGAAAAAGTCCTTTTGACTCCTAACAATTTCTCTGAAATAATGAAAATCAAAAGGGATGTTAAAATATCTGAGTAATGATTATCTACCTATTTAAATAAATATAATTTTTAACACGAACTGACGACTTATACAACCTGTCGTCTCCATTTCCAGGTTTAAATGAACCAGATTAGTTAAATGCTAAATCATCTCTCATGAGAAAAGTCCAAGGAATATTATCAATTCAACAATATGATGAACGTTTCATTACAATCAACTAAGAAGAATATTTCACTTATTTAAAATTTCTTCGAGAACCTTCTGACTGAATAATAGACGTTTAATAGGTATTCGAAAACACAACAAATAAGTGTTTTTAGGATGCCTTTATTTATCAATCATTACGTTGAACCGAAATAAATGAATATCACATTGATGTTTTAAGTGTTCTGGAATGAGTAAATCATCTTGTACTATCATACTCTTCAAGCACGTTCATTGGTCAGCTGTTTCACGAAGTGCATGCATTCGAAATGCATAATCATACAAATACGATCACAAAAATAGTCTTGAATAATCGAATAATAACACACAGCAACTCCGAGACATTAAACATTCAAGAATCAAGTAAGTGCTATAAAATGTCTATAGGACTTCAAATATAACTTGATAATTCATAGGCATCCATAATCCAAACCGCCTTCTCTCACAACATGGCTTACTATTGCACAAGTGATCACCTTTATTCACTCAGTCTACCATGAAGTATCGTGTAGATGAGATATCCCCTTATTTTGTAGTTTTGATAGAATGGAGGGTCGGTAATTTACACTTTCGCAATTATATCACATGGTTTATCATTTCTATTCTATGAAAGTGTATATTTTCAAGTAGATCTCAGTTTAATTTAACGGTTTCACTTTACAGCATTCAACACTTGCTGCGATACACACTCGTTCTGTTGCAAGAACAACACAAACACAACAATCACTTTGTATTGGTTACCACTCCTGTAATCATCAAGATAAATACTGAAGCTTTTATACAAAATAAGTGTGAGAAAAGTGATCAAAACAAAGAATAACTGAATAATATAAGAACTCACTCTCATCCAAAACTGCAGTATCAAAATCCATATAGTTAACTAGGTAATTAATCATAGTTCCAATGTAATACCCTCGAAAATCATAAACATCATCTGCATCTAATGGATAAAAACATGCCACATCATTGATAATTTTGTAATGAATGAATAAACAATTATAAATAATAAAACTGAACTGTATTTGGTTTGCTAAAAGGAGTCAAACCATGTTGAACAACGAAAAAAAATATTGAAAGAAGTTTTACATGTTACAAGGAACACAAAACTGATTCACTGAAGAAAATGGAATCAACTTTGATTCATTAACAGAAATTTCATCAAGAAAACTCATTAATTATTTGACTTCCAATAAAATTTATGACTTACCGTCTGCATAAAACATAATTTTTCTTATGTATTCACTGTGATAATTACACGTGAATTGAGGATAAACAGTCTATAATGTTGCAAACATATGAAAAAATATCTTTATTATAAAGTGTATTCAACTAACGTGTATGCCATTTATCTTAATATTAAAACGGTCACTCGGAACTGGTTGAGATTGATGACGTTGAATCCTCATTGAATATTCATAATGATGAGACTGGAATATGTGTATTAGAATGTATTTGATTACTTACATATCGATAAGTATCATTTTCAATAATGACGTTCTCATAGTTTCTCACATTAGGGTGGTTGCAGATTTCGTTGCAGTTGAAACGTTTGTAGGGCCAAACGGAGAAAAGATAAATTAGTATCCATAGACTAGGCGAAACGTTATATCTAAAATGATCAAGATGAACAGATCAACGGTATCTCATAGAGCCGAATTTCAATTTGAGTTCGTATGTTCATTCAACACTTACCTCATCTTATCGTGTCAAGTTATAAATGAAATTTTTACAGAATTTGTCGGGTTTATATAGACTTTTGAAGTGTTTGGTTGTTCCTTTCTGATTCGATGATTCAAAGTAACCATTAGAAAGATCGAATTTAATTAAATCACATGTTGATTATTAACCAATCATGGAGGTATATGGCATCATCGTTAACCAATATTCTTCTGGCTGTTGAGATCATGAGCTGAAATTTATTCACTGTTGGTTGAAATGCCTGATTTCTGTGGATAAAACTTCTCTTCGATGTGATAGACGATATTTTGAAATGGGTGATTGGTTAAATTGTACTTCAAAATGTGTGCTCATATGTTTACGAACAAACAGTTTGTTGTCCGTAATAATGTATTGATTATTCGTCAACGATCAATTGTTTTGATTTGATTGGTTAAAATCAAAGAAGCACAAATTTTTTTGATTGGATGGTAACAAATACTCTTTTACACATGGTTCAAGTTACGATCTCTAATCATTGTAATCAGAGGAATATAATGCATTCCGCCGAAAGTGAACTGTTGAAAATGGAGAACGATTTCTTATACCAAACACATTCGAAACTATAACATTGATCATTGTATCAGAAAACTAAAATGTTTGTCAATACTCAAATAGAAGACTGATTTTCATCTGTGTATTTCAATGATCTATTCCCTCACATCGGTTGAGCTTGTATTTTATATCATCTGTGTTCAAATATAGAAGAAAATCACTGTGATAAGATAATGTCAAGTGTATACTTAACTTACACTAAACATTGAATACTGACGAATGAATGAAATTCTACACACTCATAACTGATTAATAATTTTGGTGAAATAAGTCAGGAATGTTTGTTTTAGCGTGATATTTAAAAATAGATTTCCTCCTGACACAGTAGAGGTGTATTGTTTTACTTTAGATAGATATGAACACTAATCAAAATGTTGTTACCTTGGCAATCACTGTTTGTTGTCGAATAATAAGACTGTTTGGGTAATTTTGTGAATTCATCAACATCAAAATTGTTTTCAGTGGTGTATTGTCAATTCAATGCCGTTGACCAATATCTGATTACGAAGGGAAAAGTTATCTGTGCATGTGATAGTGTAGAACAGTTAATCTGTTTGAGAAGAGTATGATTCAGATCATGAAGTATTCAGTGGAGTGTCTCGCTATACCGTCTTGTCTATTTCGCATATTGTTATTAGTAAATATGTTGTGAGTATGAAGTATGTTTCACAACATAAAGAGGCTACATGCTTTTAAGGTTTCGCGACATCAGATCTTACATTTTGCAAGGTCTTTCATATAACCTCTTATTCGTCAATCTTCTTCATAATCCTTTGACAAGCTTTAAAAAAAAGCGTTTGCTGTATTGTGAGAAATACAGAGAGCTGTTGACAAGGTATGTGGTGAACCTTTTGAAGTCATCATTAAAATGACAATGAATAGACTTCCAATGTCTTGGCAAAACCTGAAAATTAATTTCCTAATTATAGCCATCAGATCCGTTCACTATTTTTCCTCGTATACCTTCCGGTGGAAGCTGTTGAAATGCATTTATAGATGATGCTATAATGGTCTGTGGTGAAACATAGTAGTTTTACAAAGTTATCAAAAGATAAAGAAATTCATCGAAGAGAGGGTCTCAATGCAAAAGTAATAAACGGACTAAAGTTGACTTTGCGGAATCGGTTGCTCCAGGTAGGGAAAGTTATTCGATCTATTCTCCATCCTCAAGAGCCAGACGAATATGCACTGATGACACGATTGATGATGATGACCTTAATACAATTAAACAAACCGTACGGAAATAAGCTACAAAACCATCTCAATTCATGACTGCTCTCTGAAATCAGGATATCAAGTTGAATAAAATCTCATACATAAAAGGAATGTTGAACCACAGAATATTGAATTCAAAGAAAACATGGCATCTTATATTTCAGAGAACAGACTATTCATATCTCCAAAAAGCATTCCATTCTGCCGTAATCCGAGCTGTTTACTGTAACAAGATCCTAATCGGTACAGTCTCAATGATCAACTGACGCCTGATGACACGCATTAATTCACTCGCCAGAATATGTACTGGAGACAAAACAGATGATAAGCTATATACAATGCATAAAAATTTTTCGGAGAATGACACTAAAGCTATGTTGATTGACAGTGCCAAACAGAGAAACAGTGAAGTGCGATTTCAGTTTCGTAATGCCTACCAACGATTGTACGTTCTGTTGCTAGTTTGTATCTGGTCTTCTCTATTCCGATTAACTAGGCAATCATCTTTAACATCTAAAAATCAATGGACAAAATAAACACTTGGACGGATCATAAGCATATTTGAAGTGATTGAGAAGATAACTCTGATCAAAATGAACATATTATCCTCGATAAACAGTATGTGTTATAACAGAAAGGAATGCGTGCTTCTTTCATCCTCTCAAAACTGTTCAAACTGAGTACAGTTACTTAACGATTCAGTCACGAAAATGTGTTTCAATATCACGTATAATAACTACAAATACTATTCGGCTTCTTTCAATCTAATAAGCGTCTTCATGTAAGAAAACTATTTTTCTAAATGTAAAAATAATGATAATAATAGTTTCTATTATGTGATGTTGTCATCTATCTGTTAACCTTGACCGTTGCTTTTGTTGTTGTTCAAATATCATTCATTTTCTTATCGCGTTGTTTATCGCCAGATTTTATCGACCATATGACATTTTTATGTATAATGAACATGATATGGGCCTTCATTATAATGAGGAATGCCACTCTCTACTAATACATTCATATGAAGGATCATCTTTGAAAAATACAAAACAAAAATGAACGAAGCCATCATTTTACATATCACCAATACTTTTGTCAAGAAAAAATGAATTTAAAGCAGATAGATTGTTCATCAATCTACAGACAGTCTTGATTAGGTTATGAATAAAAACAGAAATCGTCCACCATCTTATTTCAAATGAGTCTAGTAATACATGTCGAATAGAATTATCTAGATTTCGGGTCTTCAATTTATTTATCTGTGAAGATAATTGAGTATACGGCTTGCTTGAGGCTGCATTCTACCTCCAACATAATACGTATAAGCAGCACATGGCGCTTTCGAGATAATGTCAAATAGTGCAAGCTAGATAAATTATGAAAGTACAGAAAACAAAATACAACCGATTTCGATTATGGTTAACTTTGGAAGAGGGTGCAATTCAGTAAGTCCGTTCTATATTATGAATTATACAGTTTGTTCTTTTTATTGCTTATATCTGTCCCTTTTATTTTTGACATTTGCACAATGTGTGTGTATTGTTTCTACTGCTATATACATGCTTACCGAAAATATTGTGTCAATTTTACAACAAACCTCGACCGCGAAGGCTGTTATTCTTCTTGTTCACTCGTTTTATGGTCACCATTACGCAGTATAGGTTTATTGGACTGGAAAATTATTTTCTCGTTAACCTCACTAACGTTAAAGATAGGCGAGTGCCGCCATGCATTTATTCATCTGCCGAAAACTCAACCAAACTAAATGAAGCCTTCAAAACTCGTCGGTGTCCCTTACCGTTGTGTTGTTTACAACCCACTTCAATCTTTATCACAAATGAACACATTTTAATTCAGATATTCAAACAGTCAAGTGCTTACTGATGCTCAGACCGAAATCCATTCTATGTTACTCTGATTCGGTGGAATCGCGATATTCCCCAGACGAAATTTTTCACATCGATTTTTTTGACTACAATGATAAAATTCATTCAAAACTGAGTACTAGATAAACATAGATTCGGCTGATAATCTATTAGATAGCCAACATTAACAATCAAAGTATCCTACTGAACACGGTAATCCGAAGTTTCAATGAAATCCATCTTTCTAATAAACTTCTATCAGACTGGCATCAAATTGCGTAATAAATACTGATGGATATTATGAAGAAATTATTTCACATGCTGAAAACTAAAGTCAAACATCAGGTGTAATCGAAGAATAAACTGCGAAGTAATATATGTCATACGGAATTTTGATCGGTAGAATAAACGAGGAGTAAATGTAAAGCAATTAATTATTGATTACATAAGTTTGAGAAATATAAACATGATCTCCACAATGAATGTAAGTAAGCTGATGCTGTTAATGTTTTTGAAGATGGTGATGATGAAGTATTGAGGCCGGACATTGAAGTAACTGCAAACATGCGTCACCTTCTATTCAAGAAGATTTGGGATAAAGGAAAAGTGCCAGCAGAATGGAAAGAAGTATACCTCATCAAAATACCATTAAAATGGAGATCTGAGCAAATGTGACAATAACAGTGGCATGACACCATTTTCATTACGAGGAGACGTTTTCATTAGAATGCATCAGACTCTCGACTTCGGGCTCAACTGGCTGGATTCCATAAGAATCGGTCGTGAACAGACCGAATTGCGCCACTACAGATCATCGTGGAACAATCAGTTGAGTGGAACCCGTCACCATACAAAAACTTCATCGACTATGAGAAAGCGTATGACAGTTCGGACAGAAGAACATTATTCAAAATTCTTCAATGTCATGAAGTTCCTGAGAAGATGGTCAACATTATGCAATATGTATACAACGGAATACACATTAAGTCTAGAAATGTTAGCAGATATAAAATAGATGAAGTGCATCTTCAAAGAACTGAAAGGATTGCCGAGAATAGTGTTAAATGGAAAGTGCTAGTGTGCGGCCTATGTTCCTCCACAAGGGGTTGCGGGAGCAAGCGAATAAATATATTCTTAAAACACTTTCTGTGGAATACTTTGAGGATTAAACAATAACTGTATATCGTTTCTGTTTTATTTTCTAATTCTCTATATGTTCATGTCTATCGTTTTCGTGCTAAAATTATACATACAACTCTGTCAATACACATTCAAATGTCAACACAGATACAATGATGAAGTTTTCTTATTTCACAAGAATTCCAAACGACCGTTTCTTCAATATTATTGACATCAGTAATAAAAGAGCAAGTACAATAAGAACAATAGCAATTATCATTATCATTCTATTCTTTTGTGGTTAACTAAAATCCTTCATACTTATTTGAATGATTTAGTACGCATTTCACTAGCAACTTTCAATCGATTATTATATTGATTTCCCCTTCAAACACCGAACCACTCCAACCTGATATCAATATCCTTCTCAGTTTACAAATTGAAAACATTTTCCACTACTATACTGTTTATTTATAGTTAGTACTCAAGAGGAAATTTTGATCAGTTCATTTAGCATGAAAGTACAATCTTAGAGAACAGTTTCGAACTGATGCATCGAAGTTGGCACAACCGAAAGTGACACCGCATAAAACAATTCGATACCTCATTACTCTGAATAATAAGACATGTGAACGATTGCGTCACATCTCACCGTGTTTATTATCTTGAATGGGAATGTGAACTTATATCAAAATGGTGGCAAAAACAAATAAGATCAAACCAACCAATAACAGCGGAGGATAAACATCCATCATTCCCTATTGCCAAACACAAAATTAAAACTGGTCATAAGATTGATCCTGACTCGGTTATTGTGTTATTGTCCGAATGTGTTTAAGAGCGTATATCAATGTTTATCAAAACCATAACCATACAAAACTTCAAATCTACTTTGTCTATTCGAAAACAGTTTGTTTTCACCACAAACCTACCTTGGCAATATATGCTTGCCATCCAGAACGATGAGGTATTGAAATTCTTTTCTCATTATCATCTTCGTCAAACTTCTTACCTTCTATCCACCACTTCGAGTCTGGTTGATTTATATTTCGATTTTGAAATGTTCTTACAAACTATATGTGTGATCGGATTGTTCGAAATGTATTGCCTCAATGATTATTTACATAATCTATTATCATTGATCGAATGACAGCGTCTGTATGATGAATTAAATAAAGAGCTCAACGAAATTTCGCTTATTTAGTGTCAAGTGTATTTGCCGTTTGTACTATATACTAAGATGTTCGTTATACGTTCTTTATTTAGCTGATTTCTAAAGTCGTCAGGGTCCCTTAGCGTTATATTCTGGTGAGTAATAAATTGTAGGCACATTTTGCGAAACATTGATGTGCGAATATTATTTACATTCTTTTTGCATAATGTTTCAACAACTGCATTGTACACGTTCGTATCATTTTTGTAAGAAGCTTCATTTGGACTTGCTACTATCATAAGATTGACTATTGCGAAGTTATTTAGAGTTTAGTAATTGCATTTCTCCATCAGTCATGGTCACTTTACGGAATGATCTTGTCCGCTCCTAACCCTCATTTTCAGTTTCCGAATCTCTCTAATGGATAAATCCAAATTGTTCTTCCTAAGTGTCATGTCCTTTTATTATTTTTATTACAAGTAGACAGATAACTCAATAATCTTATGGATGTTGACCAACTAAGGCCGATCGAAAGAAGCTCATACGTCCTAAATTCTTGTGAGTTGTTCAATGTTTTATTTTTTCTTACCCTGAAAAGTTTACAATATTCTCTTTCATATCCTCCGGTCTGCTATTAGCCCTCACCATCTCTTAATCACATATAATCTGACTTGTCTCTTCTAACCTTTACCATTTGTTATCTTCATAGTAGTACGATGTATTAAATGGATATCTAACCCATAATACAAATGCTATTACCATCTGATTTGCTTGTAACATGGAACTTGTTGAGACAGTGTATTCCAAATATGGTCCTTGATAAAAGCGATATTCATACCGACCACAAACGTAAGAGAGCCTAACATCATAAAAAGAAGGGAGGGTGGCGTTACTGACCAGCAAACATGATCGTGGGGGAGATAACTTCAATCCACCCGTGTCTGTGTGGCAGAACATATTAAATTACTGCTCCTTATGTCAAGTGACATGTCATGAACCAACGGTATTGATGCGAAATTATTCATGCAAAATACCACTTTGAATCATGTCAAAAAGCTGAATTGGTTCCACTTCCTACCGAAAAATCCTAATACAAGCAAACTAGACAATTGGCTAAAAGCGAAGCCCACTCTATAACCTATAAAATCTGTAAACAAAAAAAGAGAGTTCAAACAGCTTCGAAAAAAAGGGAGACAGCCATTTGTATCGGAATACTGTTTTCAGCAGTTTATTTTATTTTATAATTACACAATTCCATACTTCCTTCCCAACTACCTTCATTTATACAGTTCCTTATCCACTCATACCTTGCCCACACTTATTTTTCTTTAACATTAGTATGTTCTCACCTAATAAATACTTCAGTAACAGACAAATAGACTAAATGGTTATACCTTAACTATTCCTCCATAAAAATTGTGTGCTCTGCTTTTCGTCCTTCCTTTTTCTCACACCTTTTTCAGCCTCCTGCAGATTCTCCACCGAAAACAGAAATGGCACGGGTGACTTCGTCCTACACGGTTATTATTGCCTCCGATATTCTGGAGGGATATAAGTTCGAAACTTCTAAAAGCCCACAACTTCGCATGTATCTATTCTCGACCATCAGTTGTATGTTGCAACGCTACCTCCATAAAGCGCGCCAAGTGTGATATTGATATTGACATGTTCCTTATGAAATCCATTTACATTCATATCTTATGAAATATCAACCCAGCTGAGTAATTTTCAACAGTGAAAATTGTAACTTCTTTAACAATTTGATCTTGCCTGTAAACCGGCATGCCTCATGTAACAATGTTATTTGAGAATAAGTTATTATTATCATTATTATTATTACAATTGTTATTTGCTGTTATATGCCGTGATGTGGTCTGTTTGGTTTGCATTTAAATCACATATGTTGGAAATGAATGAATTGCATATTAGAAGCTTTTATCGATGTTGTGAACCTACTGCAGTCTTTATCATAGATAAACACGTCTATATTCAGATATTCGAACAGTCGTTTTTTTACTTATTCTTAAACAGAAATCCAGTCCATGTTTTTCTAATTCATTCAAATGGCCAAATCCTTTACAAAAACTTATTCAATTCGATATTTTTTAAATAAAATGGTACAATTCAATCACCAATGAGGACTAGATGAGCATAGAGTTGATTGATACTCAGTCATTTATTAGTGTTCTCAAATAATCAATCCATGGCCTAAGAATCCTACTGAACATAGTTACCACAAATTTCAATAAAATCCATCTTTCTAATAAATTCTCATTAGACCAGTATTGAATTTCGTATTCCATACTGATGAAAATTAGAAAGAAATTATTTCAAGTACAGAAAACAAACGTGAAACATCAGGTGTAATCGAAGAATAAACTGCGAAGTAAGTTTTGTCATACGGAATTTTGATCGGTAGAATAAACGAAGAGTAAATGTAAAGCAATTAACTATTGATTACTTAAGTTTGAGAAATATAAAACATGATCTCCACAATGAATGTAAGTAAGCTGATTATCATCAAGATTTCGAAGATGATCAGGATGTTGACGACATTGATGATTTTCATTGGACAAATATGATGATAGCGACGACGATGAAATTGATGAATGCGTTGATGACCTTTATGATGACTTTGAGAATGAACTTGACAATGAATGTGAGTAAGCTGATAACGATAATGATTTTGTAGATGAAGATGATGAAGCACATTGAAGTAAGCACAAATATGGCACACCTTCTATTCAAGAGGATTTGGGATAAAGGAAAAGTGCCAGCAGACTGAAAAGAAGAATAGCTCAACATGATATCATAAAATGGAGATTTGAGCAAAAGTGAGAATTACAGTGGCATGACACCATTTTCATTACGAGGAGACGTTTTAATTAGAATGTTGCTGGACAGGATGAAATATGCAATAGACTCTCGACTTTGAGAACAACAGGTTAAATTCCATAAGTTTCAGTCAATCACAGACTGAATAGCGACACATAAGATCATTTTGTAACAGTCATTGGAGTGGAACTCGTCACTATACAACAACTTCATGTGATGAAGTGTTTGACAGTTCGGACAGGTGAATATTATGGAAGCTTATTCGACGCTATGGAGTTTTCTAGAAGATGGTCAACATCATCCACAACTCATACGTAAAAATGCACATACATGATTGCCCAAAACAGGGTTGGATGGAGAATGCTTGTGTGCGGCCTATGCTCCTCCACAAGCAGTTACGAGCGCAACCACGCAAATAAGGTAAGAAGCCTCCTATCCACCATTTCGAAGCTGGTTGATTTTATCATTCAACTAGCACAATTTAAATCACACTCTGCCCCTTCTTATCACAAAAGCGACATTTAAGTCACATGATAAGAATAGTATCTATTATGTTATAGTGTAATCTGTCTGTTAACCTTGACCGTTGTTTTTGCTGCTCAAATATCATTCATTTTCTTTCCGCGTTGTTTATCGCCAGATTTCATCTATGATACGACAGATTTTTTCTATAATGAACATGATATGAGTTGTCATTATAATGAGGAATGCCACTATCTACTAATACATTCATATGACTGATCATCTCTAAAACAAAGAAAACGAAAAAATGAATGAAATTATCATTTTGCATATGACCAATACTTTTGTCAAAACGAAATGATGTTAAAACAGATAGTTTATTCATCATTTCGTAGAAGTTCTTGATTCAGTTATGAATAAACATTGAAATCATCTACCGTCACATTTCACGTGAGTCTAGTAATACTGGTCGAATAGAATTATCTCGATTTCAAGTCTTCAGTTTATCAATCTACGGAACTATGTATAACAATCATGGTGCTTTTACATCCGTTTAAATAATACGTCCCATAATTATTTACTGTGAGATCTTTATCATTCATCTTGTTAACAATGTCCATAACTTATATTGTGTCACCTTCTATATCAATCAATAAGATAGATTAACTCAACGTTAACCAATATTCTGGATAGAAATATTTGACTGTTCATCAAATACAATATAATATTTTATAAAAATAATAATAATTACAAAATTCGTTCCAGTTTCCAGGCATGATCAATTTCATATAAATAGCAACATTAAATGTAGAGAACAAACATGTGACGCAGGTTACTGTTTTCAGTTTGCTAGTTCGGTAACCATTGAGTAGTTTATTTAAGTCATGTGTCACGGCAATCCAATACATCAGCAGGGATTTTGTTAATTTTTACTTAAGTGGATAGCCTGATGATTTATGAACGTTGATCTCTAAGGTTATTTCCACTGCCAGTACGAGTTCTTCATATCTACCTACAATTAGAGAAAGTGAAATTAAAACAGAGAGCACGGAACAACAAAACAATGATTGCCGAAATATGTCTGTCAGATTTACCATTGTTCATGTTAGATATTTTTCAAATAAGTTAAGTTTGCAAGGGTCATTGTTAGTGTAAATTGACAGCATGTAAGTGTTTAAACATTTAAAGTTTCTACAATCTCATTTGTGGAGTAAGATAAACTTACAGGTGATAAAGCATTTATTGCATTTTCGGATAAGCAGTATACATCAGTGAAGAAAACAAACAGTACGAAAGATTTTATCGTACGGAAAGATTGTGGTAGATTTTCTCAGTGTCTAGAAATCTTGCATAATATCTCAACAAATAGATTGGGGACATTCGTATCCATCTTATAACAAGCTACATTTTGACTTACAATTATCATTTCATTTACTATTCCTCATATATTTCCAGTTTACTAATTGCAGTCCCCTACAAAATCTGCCACTTTACGGCTTCATTGAGTACAAATGTTATTTCCTGCTATATATAGTGATGTGATATATTTGGCGTCACTTATGAAGAAATCAATAATCCTATTGTGATTCAAACTCATATCACTGAAATTTGCAAAATGAGCAATAACTACTTCATCCCTTCAAACTTTGCCAATTTCTTGTACAACACACATGTTCATATTTATTGCTCAAAGCACTGCTATGAATGTCACTATTTGTTTAGTAATTGAGTATGTGGCAAACGCTCAGTCATGTATTTCAATTTTATTACTTATTTATAACTACGTGTTGTTCGTTTCATGATCAAAGAACGTGCATAGACAGTTTCAGGCATATATTTTCATTTGAAAATATTCACATGTTTCTTAAAACTCATTGTTACCTGATATTTTGGATAGATACATTTTACTGTTGACCAAGTTTATGTTTTCATTCATGAAGTTTGGAAAGTACACTTGAGTGCAGTAGACCAAATGACCCAAGTAATCAGATGATATTGATGTGTTCCTCAACTGAAATCGGAATTAGTTTTTATACAAATTAACAGTGATGGAAATTTTCTTACAATTCAGCATCTGATAAATGCTTCAAAATGGCTTAAAATGCTGCCATTATTCATATTATCATTGGGTTCATTATTGTTAATATAACCAACAGTTCTATTCATGGATCTGTATATGTATATTCTATTGAACGAAGAGCGCCAGAATATTTGCAACATATGTTGTCCAGATTCACCTCACATTTATCGCCAAACCGTCTGGTTCGAGATCTGATACCAAAAATAATACAACGGCTCAACCTAACAATAATATAACCATGGAAAACATGTTTCACCTCACTGATCAAGAAGATGTTTATTTAGACACACTTCGCTGAAACGTCGCACAAGATGGCCACCACAACCGTCGAATGGGCAGGCCTAATATTGGAAAGATCAAATAGTGCTATCATTCCCACGGTAATCACTAATAATTTCAAATACCAAAATCTAAAAGATATAATTTTTCGCATCACATTCTCAATAGAATATATGGATCAGATGCAGATGTGGGAGCGCGGATCGGCAAAGGAAGATCATCATATCTGCAACTGAAGAACATCTGGAACTCAAGACACTTGTCAATCAACACCAAGGTCAGAATTTTCAATATAAATGTAATGACTGTTCTTAGCATGTCTCAAATTCGATAATTTGTATAAACTCAGTTTTTTTCTTGAAACTTTTTTATTCGTTTTCTGTTGTGTTTTTGTTTTGTTTATTTTGTTTTTGGTAAAAACTTGTTGAAATAACTCATGCTGAAAATTCTATATCGTACCAGATTGTGATATTGAATAAAGCCATTAATAATAATAATAATAAGTAATACTGAAAGCAGATAGTTTGTTCATCAAGCCATAGAAGGTCTTCATTCAGTTATGAATAAACACTGAAATCATTTACGATTTTACTTCAAAGGAGTCGAGTAATACTTGTTGAATAGAAGTATCTCCATTTTAATTCTTCAGTTCATCAATCTATGGAACTATCATTACCAATCAGGATGCTTTCAGACTGATTAAAACGTCCCATAATTATTGACGATGAGATCGTGATCAATCATCTTGATAACAATGTCCACATCCCATTCTGTGTCACGTTCTTCCTTTCAAAACTATCCACACTGAGTACAGTTACTTGACGATTAAGTCACCAATATGTGTTTCAATATCACATATAATCACCATAACTACTATTTCGCTTCTTTCAATCTATTATACGGATTCACATGAGAAATATTTTACTAATAGTAACAATAAATATAAGAATACTATCTATTATGTGATAGTGTGATCTGTCTGTTAACCTTGACCGTTGTTCAAATATCATACATTTTAATTCCTTGTTGTTTGTTATCAGATTTTATCTATGATATGACATTTTCTTTATTATTATTATTAATCATGGCTTTATTCAATATTATAATCTGATACAATATAGGATTCTCAGCATGAGTTAAAAAAAGACGGCCTGCTTGAATACCTGGGCCACCTGTTTCTGCCATCTAAATATTTCAACAAGTTATCTGGGTATTTTAATTTGTTTTAACTTGTCATTATGTCTAATAATCGCATAACCTATACAGGTGCGTTTATGAGAAGCTTACGTCCTTTTGCTGCCGTCCAAAACACCTGAATAAATACAAATATATTTCTGTTACCAAAATCTTTACATGATTCCAGACTGCGCATCATCTGCGCTATCTGTCCTCGCTGATTAATTTACTGAAGTTATTATTATTATTATTGGCTTCATTCAATATTATAATCTGGTACAATATCGAATGAAGCCATTAATAATAACAATATTAATAATTATATGTACTGAAGTCAGACATTGAAGCAACTGCACACATGCTTCACCTTCTATTAAAGATTTCGAAGGGGGCAACAAGTGCCAATGGACTGGAGAGAAATATACTTCATCAAGACAATGTTCAACGAGATGTGAGCAAATGTGAGAATAACAGAGGCATGATGCTGTTTTCAGTAACAGGAAACGTTTTCAATAGTGTTTCTGGACACCAAATAAAATGCAGTAGACGCCCGACTTCAAGGCAGTTCGGGCATTGATTTCCTACCAGGGGGTCCGCTTATCGACTTAGAATACGCAGATGACAAAGTCCTGTTTGGCAAAGACGCTGACAAAATGCAGAGTCTTCTGTTAACACTGAGTAATAATGCCAGGATGTTTGGAATGCGTTGGTTGAAGACTCTAGGTGACATCATTACCAATCACGATACTTTCTGACTCGACTAAATTATACGCCCCATAATAATTGACTATGAGACTGTGATCATTCATCTTGATGACAATGTCCACATTCCATTCTGTGTCACGTTCTATATTAATCTTCTTTCGAATGAGTCTAGTGATACTTGTCGAATAGAATTATAATTTTTTCAAGTATTCAAGATATCAATCCAGGTATATGAATTGATGCATTTTGATAGAAGTTGGATATCGTGTTTAAGACAACCTCATCAGATTTCACGGTGGATCGAACACATTATAAATCTTCATTTGGTTTTCAAATTCGTCTTCATTTCGCAACAGAATCGAAGTGAATTTTGGTCGTCGCGAAGCATTCATAGATGATTATTCATTTAGTCTACCAGCTATGACTGTCTGCAACTACTTCGAATATATTTATTAATTTGATATTATTGAGAAGAGATTTTTATTGGGTTTGAGAATGTTTAGTGCCTGTAGTCTGTCGACAGAAATCACTGAAGCTAGGTTTCATGTTGATTGGTACAAGTTAGTGAACTGATGCCTAACTTCTTAGGTAACCAATACTCCTCGTGTGTTTCGAAATCATATCACTCATACTCGAAATATGAGCTTTATCTACTTCACCACACTAACCGCAGCTGACCTTTTATAGGACAGATATGTGCACAATTATTGTTCAAAGCGAAGCTATGTATGTAACTATATGTCCAGTAACTGAGTTTGTGTAAAACTCTCAATCATGTTTTTCACTTTTATTCTCTATGTGTTACCACGAGTTCTTTTCTTTCTTAATCAAAATCACATGTTTTGAATTTTTGAAGCAGACAAGTTCATTGGACAATATTCAAATGTTTCATACAACTCATTGTTAACTGATACTTTCGATCGATACATGTCGCTGTTGACCAAGTAAATAATTTCATTCATGAAGTTGCAGGAGAATATTTGAGTGCAGTGGACCGAATTTTCCAAGTAATTAGATGTTCTTGATGTGTCCCTCAATTGATATTGCAATTGGTTTATGTAAATTATCAGTGATGGAAACTTTCTTACAAATCAGAATGTGAATATTCATCCTACAGATAATGCCTGAAAATTCTGCTATTATTCAAACAATCATTTGGTTTATTATTGGTATTATAACCAACAATTTATCTATCAGTATTCGTATTACAATTCAAGGAATGTTCGTGAATGTTCTATTCAAAATCAAATATTCTTTCAGATTGATTTATTGGTTTTCGTATCCGCGTCTTTGTTGCGTAACGTCAAGTTGAGTTATTTTCTTACACACAGTTTTCTGAAATAAAATGACTGACGATATGCGCGAACTTTGCGTTAAATTATCAAGGTATTTCGTATAAAGTATTTAGATATCATTATTTCTTATTGCATAAATCACAAATAGCATAAGGATTAACATCTACTGCAAAATGAGAGAGCATTTTTATAATTGAGACCGGAAATGCATCGATCTTTTAGTTGATATCAATTTTTGTATTTTTGATACCCCATGCTTTGTATTTTCTTTCGAGAAAACCTCTCTTAAGTGTGTAATCAATTCCATATTCGAAATAGGCAACTTTCAAGATGGTCTATTTTATTATATTTTATTCAATGAAGCGCATCAAAAGACCCACACCTTAGGTTATCCAGATTTGCCCGACGTTTATTAACCGAGCAGCTGAAGTAATCGGAACGGTTAATCTGGCGCTTACGAAGTTTAAGTTTGCTCGTATAGTCTCGAATAAAACCAGTAATCAAAGACTGACGCAAAAGCGCACCTTAATCGAAAATAACATTGTTGTTATTACAATAAATGCCATTACCTCAGCAACTGAACTCACCTGTGTGGCTCAACTATCTCATGTTAACCAACACTTTGTCTCACTAACGAACAACGTTAACCTGCCCTTCATGCTTGCAGAGTGACCTCAGTCAACTAATGTATATGTAATTGAGATATTCATCCGATATCTTTCAGTATAACATTAGAAACCCATACCTAATTATGAAGTTCCAGAGTGAAGGCTCTTAACAATATAATAAGGATTACGATGTCGGTACCTTATTATAAGAAAGTATATTGGACAGACCACAGAGTTCCACCATTCCCACGGTAACCCTCTATAGTTTTAAATGTCAAAACCTGCAAGATATACTCTTTCACACCACTTTCTCCACAGAAAATATGGACTACTAGGTTAAGCACCATAAACTCAACGTCAACAAGCCTGTACAGCAAATTAATTTCTGCCAATTAATCTACTTTATGTGCTCACTGATCAAACTCTCAGACTGTGATGAATTTTTCCCATTCAATATTCTCATGTAAGTCATTGACAAATTCCATTTGATTGTTTACTCATGTCTATATTTCAGTGTACCTTTAAAATGTTCTGGTTTAGTGAACCTTACGAATTACATGTACCAGCGAAATATCGTAATAAACTAAGACGATTACAGAAACCTTATTTCAAGTCTAACTATTTCACGGCAGTTTCACAGATAACAACAAACGCGCTAAACCAACTGAAAATGTTGACAAACATGTGATCTTGCATGATATAACTTCTATATACGGCTCTAAAACTCCAGCATAACTTTTCGGTGATACTTTTAAGAATGGTAACGAATTCTTAAAAGAAATTATTTTAAGAGCCAAACGTGTGGCAATTTACTCATTAACATTTATCTACTTCACATGATTAAAAATTAGTAAGGCTATAAATACTCTCAGGGTACAGAGAGTTTATAGAGTTGATAGGATTTCATTCTATTTCTCTATATTTTTGAAGGCCCAGATATTACACTGCCCGCTCTTTCTTTGTAAACGGGTCCTTAACACTTACTGACTTACCGACTTACTTACTAACTTACGCCTGTTTTTCCAAATAGAGCATACGCCGCCGAACAGCATTCTTCAACCCACCATGTCCTGGGCCTACCTTTCTAGTTCTGTCCAACTTTTGTTCATTCTTCTCGTATGTGTCTGCATTTCTAGACGTTATTTGTTGTTTTCTTTTCCTCTATTCTCTTGGACTTCGGGACTTCATGTGAGAGCTCCACTTGTGACGCAGTTGAGTGATTTCCTCAAAGCGTGTCCTTACCACTTTCAGAGACTCTTCGTTGTTTCTTCCTCGCTGGAATCTGATTTGTTGTCTCATACAGTAGGTTGTTGCCGATAGTGTCTGATCATTCTGATCTTAGTGTTGTTTGACAATCGTTTTGAGATCCAAATGTTCTTCAGTTGTGAATATGCTGATCTGGATTTTCCGATCATCGCCTTCACATCTGCATCTGATCCGCCGTGTTTATCTATGATGCTGCTCAGACATGTAACGGTTTTCACATCCTCTTAAGCTTCTCTATCAAATGTGATACGATTGATGCATGCTGCATTATATCAGGGATTCTTGCTTTTCCATATGTTTATATTGAAACCTACTGCTGATGAGGCTACTGCCACACTGGTCGTTTTCTCCTGCATTTGCATGTCTCATGCGCGTGTGATAGAAGAGCCGGATCATCTGCGAAGTCTTAATCGTCTGGCAGTTACAATTTGAAATTCACAATCGATCCCTTCGAAATCTAGCACGTTGGGCGTCCACGGAATCCTTCATCCTGTTTAACAGTACTCTGTTGAAGACTTTTCCTGGTATTGAGTGAAGTGTGATGCAGCTGTAGTTGTCGTACTTGCTGCGATCGCCTTTCTTCGGCATCTTGATCAGAAGTCTTTTTTTCCAGTCTATCGGTACTTGTTCTTCATCCCAAATCTTACTGAAGAGGATGTGGAGTATCTTTGCAGTTGCTGCTACATCTGCTTTCAGTGCCTCTGCCAGAATGTTGTCTGGTTCCACTTCATTGGGGCTCTTGATTTGTCTGATGGTCATGCTGTCCTTTTCAATTGTTGGTGGGCCAACATCGATTGAGAGGTCCGTGGGTGCTGCTTCAGTGCTAAGTGGGTCCAGTAGAGCTTGTCGATTCAAGAGTCCCTCGAAGTGTTAAGCCCATCTGTTGAGTGGTTCTCCAATGATGATGAATACCTTGCCTTTCTTGATTTTCGCCGATCGTTCTGGTTTAGTGCAATTTCCAGTGACTTTCATTGTTGTATCATAATGTGGTGTTGTCTACTTATATCTATATAAGTAGTATATGGTGTGGGTCAGACATAGAATGTATTTTCGCAGAAGACCGATGAGTAAAGAACTGAAATGAAGCGCAATCGTTTGGAAAATGCATGAGCAATGGAATAAGAGAAGAAACAGTGAAGATTGAAACAATTGGTTGTTAATTTGCAAATTGACTGTTCATTGTTTGGTTATCAGAATTTACTGAGATAGTCTGTAATCTTTGCTTAAATACATTCGATTGTCCCCAACTAGTGTTTTGTTCACTACATTTGGTGTCGCTGCCAACCGGGAGGAGGAAGAGTGCTGTTCTGCGGACGCCGCTGCGGGTCTGGAGTAGAAGTGCTAGTTGGGGCAGTCTGGTGCGGAGGGGTGGCGTCGAGTGGAGTGTTCTGGCGGGGCGGCGTTGGCTGTAGCGGGTGCTGTCGACGGAGAGGAGCAGTGGGACGTGCGGCTGCTGGGCGGACATCGGATGTAGATGGCTCAGCAGGCCGGTGGAGTACGGGTGTTGAACGTCCCAGGTGCCCGGTGGATGCGGATGTTGGTGCCCAGGCAAGTCGACGGAGCTATGGAGGTCAGCGCGCCGCAGACTCGACATTCTGACGGAGTTTTTGGCACAGACTGCAGTGAAAGAAGATAGTGGCGTGGCGAGCAGAACCACCGTATGAACGAATGCTTTAAAGGGGGGACGAGTGTGGTGTTGTCTACTTATATCTATATAAGTAGTATATGGTGTGGGTCAGACATAGAATGTATTTTCGCAGAAGACCGATGAGTAAAGAACTGAAATGAAGCGCAATCGTTTGGAAAATGCATGAGCAATGGAATAAGAGAAGAAACAGTGAAGATTGAAACAATTGGTTGTTAATTTGCAAATTGACTGTTCATTGTTTGGTTATCAGAATTTACTGAGATAGTCTGTAATCTTTGCTTAAATACATTCGATTGTCCCCAACTAGTGTTTTGTTCACTACAATACGATTTTCTCATGTTTCTCACTCTTGCAGCCTTTTCCGCTGTCATCGCTGAATCTTCCACATATTTACGTTTGTCAGTTCTGATGCTCCTCTTCATTTGCTTGTTTGCCTCTGTGTATTCGGCTTGTGCCTTGGCTTTTTCCACTCTGGTTCGCCTGATATTGATTGCTGCTTTCTTGTTCCTCCTTCCTTCAATTTTATCCAGTGTACCAACAGTGATCCATTCCTTGTGATGGTGCTTCTTTTGGCCCAGAATCTTTTGACATGTTGAAACGATTACCTCCTCGATACCTTTAGAGTATTCAGCCACATCCCATCTGAAAGATGAAATCGCTCTTATCCTATGTTCGCTGCATCGGTGCATACTTCTCCAATGATAATAAACTAAGTATTCTAGCAACTGTAAGTGTATAGGAACTCTAAACGTTTGCTCATTGTAACCAGAGAATCCATTCAGGAAAATCACCTATCTGATGTAACTTCCGATCATTAAAATCCATGTAAACACTTTCAAATTTTAATTGAGATCTAATACGAACATTGTTTCATTGAGTCCCATAACATTCGGAGATGCTGATGGTGGTGATGAAGATGACGAAGACGAGGAAATAGATGAGTGTGTTGACGATCACTATGATGATCTTAATCAAGTACAAATGTTATTTGCCGTTATATATTGTGACGTGGTTTGTTCGGCTTGCATGTAAATCAGATATGTTGGAAATGAATGATTTGCATATTGGATGCTGGTATTGGTGTTCTGAACCTTCTCCAGTCTTTATCACAGATAAACACGTTAACATTCACATATTCGAACAATCAATTGCTTACTGATCCTCAAACAGAAACCCATTCCATGTTTTTCTGATTCATACAAATCGCGATATTCCTCACAAGAACATATTCAATTCGATATTTCTGACTACAATGGTAGAATTCAATCACCACTGGGGATAAGATAAACATATAGTTGGGTGATGCTTAGTAATCTATTGGTGTACTCACACATTCAATCCATTGCCCAAGAATCTCACTGAACACTGTCACCACAAACTTCAGTTAAATCCATTTTCCAAATAAATTCGCTTCGCCTGTAGCTCTTTTAGATTTACTGTCGGTCTCAATCCTGGCAAATGGAGGAGGATAGGGCATGGCGTTAGCGATTTCATTCTTAGGAAAAATTATCCGCCAAATAAACGCTAACCAAGAATAATAATTTAAACCATTCAAACTCTGTCCTGAGAGTTGAAAGAAGAATTATGACGCCTCAGGATGATAGTCGAGTTTCTTCGGAAGTCACTAGGCCGATGAGTCTTCCAACAGCCAAAGCAACAATTTTTATAGGAACATGGAACGTACGGACAATGTGAAAGACTAGAACCCCAGTCAAAAAGCAACGAAAATGAAGAGATACAAATTGGCAGTACTTGGAATCAGCGAAACTCATCTAACCCAAGATGAACAGCAAAAGCTAGATACGGGAGATACGTTGCTGTACTCCACACCGCGAAACGTCGCTCATGTGCAGTTCAAAGAAGCACGGAATGCATTTGTGGAATGGGAATCCCACGGATTCAAGATAAACAAGGCATCATTCAAAACAAAGGAGTAGGTCACAATGAATGTTATCAGTTCCAGTCGTGGCTAAAATCAATCATAGAGAAGTGCTCAAGAAAGGACCAGACTATCCTGATGGGAAAGTAAAACGCTGAAGTCGGAGTGGACAACACCGAATATGAAGATATAATGTGACGACATGGACCGGGAGAGAGAAATCAAAAGGGGAAGAAGTTTGCAAATATCTGTGCATTCAACAAATTGGTTAAAGACGGTACATAATACCCTCATAAACTAAGCTACAGAGATCTCACTGGATTACATCGCAAACAACCAGATGGATCATATTTGTATCAATTGAAAGATCCGAAGTAAAATGGAAGAAGTGGGAACCAGGAGAGGAGCTCACATATCTTCGGATCACCACCAGGTTGTGGTCAAGATGAACTTGAAGCTTGAGAAACACTGGACAAATGGGAAATCATAATTACAAATATTCAATACAGCTATTTTAAGAGATGCTAACAAATTCGCCGAACTCAATATACCTCTCAACAACAGGTTCCAAGCTTAACATGATCTACTGGAAGAACAAGAAACTACGATGGAGGACAAATGGAAAAGGATCAAGAAGCATTAACTTCAGTATGTCAAGAGGTTCTTAGTCGAAAGCAGCATCAGAATAAGGAATGAATCTCAAGTCAAGTCCCAAGCAGAGTACACTGAAGCTAACGAGTAATTGAAGAGGAGCATTAAAGCCGAAAAGCAGAAATACATGGGTAAAACATTCTTTACCCGTGAAGCAAGATCAATGAACAAGGAGTATCGGATGCAGACTTAAAGTGGAGGATAAGCAATGCCATGAACGCACTTCTACAATAGAAAAACTCAACATAGTACTCAAAACAACTGTCAACTAATTACAAAGGGAGAATCTTCAATAAGAACGTCAAGACAGTCCAACTGTATGAAACTGAAACTTGGAGAACTATATCAACCATCGTCAAAAATGTACACTTATTTGTAAACAGTTGTCCAAACAAAATCTTGTAGCGGTAAATAATTCCCCAAAATCAATAGCTAATTAAGTGTTCGACACTGGATGTTTACCACGTTGTTTAAGTGGACTTGTTCAGCTGAAGGCTTTCGGTCATGCATCCGTACCAGATCACGTTGCAACACGGCGTGGGACACAGCTCCTACGTTACAATAGCCAGTTAAGAACGAAGTCTCTCGATATATTAGTAACAAATCAAATATATTGAGGATACAATGGATATTCTAGTTTGGCAACTAGCAACCAGTAGTATCTTCTATAATCATTCTTTCACAGTAGAATAGAAACCAGAAGTCAGACGAGGAGAGGTAGGAAAGATATATTTGATGCGTTACCAATATATCGAGGAACCTTTACTATAAGCTGGCTAATGAACGTAGGAGCTGGTCCCACGCCATGTTGCAACGTGATCTGGTACGGATGCATGACCGAAAGCCTTCAGCTAAACAAGTCCACTTAAAAAACGTGGTCAGCATCCAATGTCGAACACTTAATGAGCTATTGATTTTGGGGAGTTATTTACATCTACAGATCACTACCCCCCTGGTGAGTTAGTGATGCCCCTAAGACGTGACCAGCCAGAAATTTAAACCCAACGATTTTGCCGTTGGTTAGTACTTATCGGAAGGCTTGCTTCGTTCAGCAGAGTCTGCTCGTCTTTCCATAAACTATGGGACCAAAATGTACAACACAGCAATAAAGAAATATAGTACAATGAAATATTCGGTTCCTTGCGAAACTTCGTCGTTCTTTTCCGGCCGTCCTGGAAAAAAGGAAAAAAAAACGTGTCAGTGCATATCGAAAATACACTCGTACTTGCGTAGAGACACAAGATGAGCGGAAAAAAATAAACTAATACCATTACAAACAGCCCGAAAGCGTTCGGAAAAAAAATGTTAGCTCCAGAAATGTGTTGTATGTCTGAAGTAAACTGCGAAATGTAGTCCAGTTGTCGAAACTCTCGCGGTGAGTACTAGTCTGAAGATGAACTTAAAGAGAAGGTAAGAGGTTTGTGATCGGTAAAAAGCGTGAATTCTCTTCCTTCGGTGGAATGTTCGAAATGCTGTACAGCACAATACATAGCTATGAGTTCCCTACCGAACTTGCTGTACCTAGATTCCGCGTCTAACAACCGTCTGGAGAAAAATCCTAAAGGTTGCCACGAGTTGTTAACCCATTGTTGTAAGACTGCTCCGATTGCTGAGTCGGATGCGTCTACGGCGATTTTAATGGGCGCTTGAGTGTCCTGATGAGCAAACACGGTTATCTTAGCGATGTGTTCCTTAACTGCGGAGAATGCTTTACAGGCTGTGTTGTCTAAACTAATTGATTTTGCTTTACCACGAAGCTGATCGGTTAACGGTTTCATCAGGGATGCGCATTTGGGTATGAACCGTCTGTAGAAACTTACAAGTCCGTTGAAAGTTCGTAACTGTTTGATCGTGGTCGGTTCTGGGTAATCCAGAATGGCCACCACTTTGCTTCTAAGAGGTCGGATGCCTTGGTCATCAATAGTGTGTCCTAAGAAGTCTAAGGAGTTTGTTCCGATTTGGCATTTCTGTATGTTGACAGTAATGCTATGCCTGTGTAATCGATCGAAAACAATGTCCAGATGCTTGAGATGTGATTCTCTGTCCGGACTTGCTATAAGACAGTCATCAACATACGCATGTACGAAGTTGAGACCTCGGAAGACGTCGTCTATAAAACTTTTGAAGGTTTGAGCTGCATTACTTAAACCAAAAGGCATTCGCAAGAATTCATAAAGACCGAAAGGAGAGATGATGGCGGTTTTAGGAATGTCGTCAGGTGCCATCGGTATTTTGTAATAGGCCTTAACTAAGTCGATTTTCCAAAAGACAGTTGTACTATCAAGGTAGCTGTCAAATCGTGAATGTCAGGCAACAGGTAACGATCGAGAATGGTTTTAGCATTCAGACGCCGATAATCACCAGTTAGCCGCCAATCGTTGCTGTCCCTATATGGCACCATGTGTAATGGGGATGACCATGGACTATTCGATGGTCGAATTATCCCTAAGTCTATCATATGCTCGAATTCGTTTATGGCTAACCGAAGCTTTTCGGGAGCGAGTCGACGGGCTTTCGAGAATACAGGTGGTTCTGTAGTGGAGATGTGATGTGTAACATTGCTGGTTACACAAGGGAATTTCGATTGAGATTGGTATATCCCTGGGTATTTGTCGAGTACTCATTGGTACAGGGGTCTATGGTGTGCTTAATCGTCACTGGGGGTAACCTGCAACCAGAACAAAGAGTTACGCAAACAGATAACTTAGTGTTTCCGTCTACTAACCTTCGTGAGCGTGTGTCGATGAGTGGATTGAAGTATTGTAACAGGTCGATACCAATGATTGGCATAGAGACATCTGCAACAACGAAAATCCAGTGCATGGGTTCGCGTAAACCCACGTTAAGGTAGACGTACCTTTTACCGTAAGTAGCGATCGGCTCTCCGTTTGCCGCCTGTAAACTTAAAACAGACTCGCGAAATCTGTCGTCGGGATTTACTGGAAGAACGCTAACATCTGCGCCAGTGTCGACGAGGTAGCGAACTTTCGTAGTCACATCCGTGACATACAAGAGGCGGCCGTGTTCGCCGGCTACGGTTGCTGTTAACGCGTGTCGACTGGGAAGTTTCCCGAACTGTTTTTCGTGTCACTCTATTTTGAAGTCGGATAATTGCAAGGCTTCCTCCAATTTCTGGAAAAAATACCGTACTGGTTATGATACCAGCACCAGTCGAGATTGTCTGTCGCTTGTGGTCGAGAGCCGAATCGTTTACGTGAAAAGCTTCTACGCGGGGTTTTCGACCAACTACGGTCATTACGAACTCTAAGATATCGTGTAATCGAGTGAAATAGTTCGGTTATGTCAGACGGGGTCGATTGAGGTTTTTCATTGGCGGAAAAGACCTCGACGCTAGTGGATTTGGTGATTTCCAGGATTCGGTCCGTAGATGCAGCCAGCTCATCCATGTCGTTGTTTTGAAATGAAACAAGCACCGCCTGCACCTGATGAGGAAGTTTAGACAAGAAAAGTTGTCCGAATAGGCCATCATCGAAAGATCGTTGGCCGATGACTTCTCTCATTCTTAGCAACATATCTGTCGCAGAACCATGTTGCAAGTCGATGTTATGGAAGAGTTGGTCTAACCGCTGTCGGTCGATTAGGTCTCCACGTTTGAGAATCGAACGTTTAAGAGTTTCGTAAGGTTCGGGAACATCACCAGTAAACATACTAGGTGTTACGTACCTGTTAAACTCGCGCGGTAACGCCTTAACTACCGCGAGGAATCGTGTGCGCGAGTCCGTGATTCCGTGCATGCAAAAAACAGCTTCTGCATAGCAGAACCAGGACTCCATATTGTCGGGCCAAAATGGCGTTAACTGAAGCGAAATAGGGATAATAGACTTTAACTTAAGAACCTTAGGTGAGTGTTCCGTCATAGTAATATAGATAACGAAAAATGTCTAATTAAAATAAATCCGAGAAAAAACAGTATATCACAATATATAAAATTCAAATAAAGAATAACAATGAATAAAAATATTCCAAAATGCAACAGGCTCACAGTATATTGGCTTGGTGTACCAGATCACGTCGGTCTCACCACTGAGGATATAACGGATGTTCTAGTTTGGCAACTAGCAACCAGTAGTATCTTCTACAATCATTCTTTCACAGTAGAATAGAAACCAGAAGTCAGACGAGGAGAGGTAGGAAAGATATATTTGATGCGTTACCAATATATCGAGGAACCTTTACTATAAGCTGGCTAATGAACGTAGGAGCTGTGTCCCACGCCATGTTGCAACGTGATCTGGTACGGATGCATGACCGAAAGCCTTCAGCTAAACAAGTCCACTTAAAAAACGTGGTCAGCATCCAATGTCGAACACTTAATGAGCTATTGATTTTGGGGAATTATTACAGCTACAGCTGTCTTCAGGAGAACTTCTGTTATACTCCGGTCATGAAGAAGTAAATGCCCCACATACACAAGGATTTGCATTGATGCTGTCCAGAAAAGAAGAAAGTGCACTTATGGGATGGGAATATCATGGACCAAGGATCATCAAAGCCTCCTTCAAAACAAAGAGAGAGGGCATTACAATGAACGTCATCCAATGCTATGCGCCCACCAACGACTACAATGAAGACGCTAAAGACCACTTCTACGACAGGGTGCAGTCGATCTTCCAGAAGTGCCTAACCAAGGACCTGACCATTCTGATGGGAGATTTCTATGCCAAGGTTGGAAAGGACAACACTGGTTACGAAGACGTCATGGGATAACATGGACTGAGAGGAAGGAGCGAAAATGATGAGAGATTTGCAAACCTATGTGCCTTCAATAAACTGGTTAAAGGTGGCACCATATTCCCACACAAAAACATACACAAATCCACTTGGATTTCGCCGCATCACATTACACAGAATCAAATCGACCACATCTGCATTAACAAAAAGTTCAGGAGGATGTTGGAGGATGTGAGAACCAGAAGACGAGCTGATACTGCATCCGATCATCATTTGCTGGTTGCCATGATGAAACTAAAACTCAAGAAGCACTGGACAATGGCGCGGACAACATCACAAAAGTTTAATACGGCCTTTTTTCGAGATGTTGACAAACTTAACAAATTCAACATACCCTCAGCAACAGGTTCGAGGACTTTCATGATCTACTCAATGGAGAGGGAACAACCATGGAGAGCAACTGGAAAGGTATCAAGGAGGCAATCGTTTCAACACGTCAAGAAGTTCTGGGTCAAAAGAAGCACCATCACAAGGAATGGATCACTGTTGGTACACTGGATAAAATTGAAGGAAGGAGGAACAAGAAAGCAGCAATCAATATCAGGCGAACCAGAGTGGAAAAAGCCAAGGCACAAGCCGAGTACACAGAGGCAAACAAGCAAATGAAGAGGAGCATCAGAACTGACAAACGTCAATATGTGGAAGATTTAGCGATGATAGCAGAAAAAGCTGAAACAAAGGGAAACATGAGACAACTGTATGATACAACCGAGAAACTTGCCGGAAATTACCGTAAGCCAGAAAGAGCAGTGAAAAGTAAGGAAGGCAAAGTAATCACCGACATTGAAGAACAACGAAACTGGTGGGTAGAATACTTAAAAGAACTCTTGAATCGACCAGCTCCACTGAAAGCACCCAACATCGAAGCAGCACCCACGGACCTCTCAATCGATGTTGGCCCACCAACAATTGAAAAGGACAGCATGACCATCAGACAAATCAAGAGCCCCAATGAAGCGGAACCAGACATTCTGGCAGAGGCACTGAAAGCAGATGTAGCAGCAACTGCAAAGATACTCCACATTCTCTACAGTAGATTTCGGGAAGAAGAACAAGTACCAAAAGTTCGGAAAGAAGGTCGTCTGATCAAAATACCAAAGTAAGGCGATATCAGCGAGTGTGATAACCACAGCTGCATCACACTTCACTCAATACCAGGAAAAGTCTTCAACAGAGTACTGTTAAACAGGATGAAGGATTCCGTGGACGCCCAACTTCGAGATCAACAAGCTGGATTTCGTAGGGATAGATCGTGCACAGATCAAATCGCAACTCTACGTATAATTGTGGAACAATCAATCGAATGGAACTCATCACTCTACATCAACTTCATCGATTACGAGAAGGCGTTTGACAGCGTGGACAGGACGACACTATGGAGGCTTCTTCGACAAAACGGCGTGCTTGAGAAGATAGTCAATATCATACGGAACTCCTATGATGGACTAAACTGCCAAATCGTAGACGGAGGACAACTCACCGACTCGTTTGAGGTAAAGACCGGTGTAAGGCAAGGCTGCTTACTCTCACCCTTTCTCTTTCTCCTGGTGATCGACTGGATCATGAAGACGTCAACGACAGCAGCAGTAGCTCTCAATATAAACAAAGAGAAAATCAAGACTCTCCGATACAATACAATATGCACCAATCAAATTACACTTGACGGAGAAGCTTTGGAGGATGTGGAAACCTTTACATATCTGGGCAGCATCATTGATGAGCACGGTGGATCAGATGCAGATATGAGGGCGCGGATCGGCAAAGCAAGAGCAGCATACCTACAACTGAAAAACATCTGGAACTCAAAACAATTGTCAACCATCACCAAGGTTAGAATTTTCAATACGAATGTGAAGACAGTTCTACTGTATGGGGTGGAGACGTGGAGAACTACGAAAGCCATTATCCAGAAGATACAAGTGTTTATTAACAGCTGTCTACGCAAGATACTTTGGATCAGATGGCCAGACACTGTCGGCAACAAGTTACTGTGGGAGACAACAAACCAGATTCCAGCAGAGGAAGAAATCAGGAAGAAGCGCTGGAAGTGGATTGGGCACACCTTGAGGAAATCACCGAATTGCGTCACAATACAAGCCCTCACATGGAATCCAGAAGGTCAAAGGAGAAAATGAAGACCAAAAAACATTTTTATTGGATCGCTTTCACGCTGTTTTTTAGTGTATTAGTTTATTTTTTTTCTGCTCATCTTGTGTCCTTACGGAAGTACTAGCGTGTTTTCGACATGCACTAACACATTTTATTTTTTCTCTTTTCCAGGACGGCTGGAAAAGAACGACGAAGTTTCGCAAGGAACCGAAATTTTATTGTACTATATTTGTTTATTGCTATGGCTGATGCCAACTTACGTCACCTATGGCGAAGACGAGATATCCGTCTATCAATTAAGGAACGAGTACACTGCGCAGCAGTTCACTCTTTTCTACTTTACGGCTGTGAAACATGGCCATTAAAAGTAGGAGATACTCATAAGTTACTTGTATTTGACCATAGATGCCTTAAAAATATTGCTCGCATCTGCTAGAATAACCGGGTAAGTAATAGTGAGGTTAGACGCAGGGTATTAGGGAATAGGCTGCAAGAGAAGGGAACATAAAACAACTATATGATACAGCGAAGCAACTAGCACAGAGATATAGTAACCCGAAGATACCCGTCAAAGACAAAGAAAGAAAGACAGTCATGGAGATTCAGAAACAGAGGAAAAGATGAGTAGTATATTTCAAGGAAGTGCTGAACATATCAGCCCCATTTAAGACACTGAACATCGAAGCAGCAGGCACAAAATTTCCTATCGATGTCACTCCATCAACCATCGAAGAAATCAAGAGGACTATCAGACTAATCAAGAGTGGCAAATCATCAAGACTTGGCAATACATCAGCGGAAGTACTGAAGTTACACATTGAAGCAACTGCACACATGCTTCACCTTCTATTAAAGATTTCGGAGGGGGCAACAAGTGCCAATGGACTGGAGAGAAATATACCTCATCAAGATAATGTTCAACGAGATGTGAGCAAATGTGAGAATAACAGAGGCATGACGATGTTTTCACTAACAGGAAACGTTTTCAATAGTGTTTCTGGACACCAAATAAGATGCAGTAGACGCCCGACTTCAAGGCAGTTCGGGCATTGATTTCCTACCAGGGGGTCCGCTTATCGACTTAGAATACGCAGATGACATAATCCTGTTTGGCAAAGACGCTGACAAAATGCAGAGTCTTCTGTTAGAACTGAGTAATAATGCCAGGATATTTGGGATGCGTTGGTTGGAGACTCTAGGTGACATGGCTCAGAATCGATCACAATGGTGCAGGTGTATACTCTCTAACTTCCCTTAAATCTTGAAAATAAAATTGCTTCATAACGTTCTTCCTTCCTATACTATATCCTTATATACAACCTATCTTTTATATACTACCATCACTAAATTAACTATTTCTATGAATACGTTGTTCACCTTGTTGTTCTAACGAGGTATGGCAACTTGGACCGATGCATAAATGTGCCTGATTCTACGCTGAAGCTGACTGACAGACTGACGATGAACAGTATATGTTCAACCAAAAAAAATCGCCTGCTTCATTCGTCCTTTCAAAACTACCCACATTGAGTACAGTTACTTGACGATTAGGTCACCAATATGTATTTGAATATCACGCATAATCATCACAACTACTATCTGGCTTCTTTCAATCTATTATACGTATTTACATAAGAAATATTTTACAAAAAGTAACAAAAATGATATGAATACTATCTAATATGTGATAGTGTGATCTGTCCGTTGACCTCGGTCGTTGTTTTTGTTGTTCTTACATCAATCATTTTACTTCATTGTTGTTTATCATCAGATTTTAACTAATTATTCAAATTATATGATATTTTCTTTTGTATAATGAGCGTAATATGAACTGTCATTATAATGAGGAATGCCACTATCTACTAATACATTCATATGACTGATAATCTTTGAAACATACAAAACAAAAATAAAATAAATTTTCATTTCACATATGCTGACTACTTTTCTCAATACAAAATTAAGTTAAAACTAAATTTTTGTTCATCAATTCATAGAAAGGTCTTCATTCACCTATGAATAATCACTGAAATCATCTACCGTCTTATATCAAATGAGTCCAATATTGCCGGTCGAATAGCATTTTCCTGATTTCAAGTTTTCAGTTTATCAATCTATGAAACTATCATTACTAATCACGTTACTTTCAAACACGATTATATTATACGCCCCATAATGATTGACAATAAGACCGTGATCATTCATCTTGATGACAATGTCCACATCTCATTCTGTGTCACATTCTATATCAATCACTGTGATAGATGAACATAATGTTACTCAATATTCCGGACACAAACATTTGATTGTTATTCAAATAAATAATAATATATTCTGAAAATAATAATAATTACATAATTCACATCAGTTTACAGGCATGATCAATTTGATCTATATAGCAACATTAGATGTAGAGAACAAACATGAGACACAGGAGATTGTTTTCAGTTTACTAGATCAGTAATTGTTTATGTAGTTTATTTATGACATGTATCACGGTAATCCAATACAAGGGAACTTGTCATTTTTTTACTTAAGTGGATAGACTGATGATTTATGAACGGTGTTGTTTAAGGTTATTCCCAAGGCCACGACGAATGATTGATAATTGTCTACAACTAGAGAAAGTCAAATTAAAACAGAGAGTATGAAACAACAAAACATTGATAACCAAAATATGTCTGTTAGGTTTACCACTGTTCATGTTGGATAATATTCAAATAAGTTAAGGTTACTAGGGCCAGGGTTAGTGTTAATTCACAGCAAGTAAATGGTTAAACATTTAAAGTTCTTATAATCACACTTGTGAAGTAAGATACACTTACAGGCGCTAAAATATTTAATGCATTTTCAGAGGTGCAGTATGCATCACTGGAGCGAACGAATAATGAGAGAGACTTTGTCTTATGGATAGTATATGGGAAAATATCCTACAGTCTAGAAAATTTACAGGCAAAGTAATTCCTATAGAGAGTAGATCTAGAATATGTTTGTTTCGCTAAACACAAACAGTTACGAATGTCGTAATGTGACGTTTCTGCATATTGAATCGCCTGGTTGGATGTGAAGGATGGTTTGTTAAGTATTCTGGAGAAAAAGATAAGATTTAGTTTGAATCTCCTCTTCCATAAAGGGTCAAGCCCGAGTTTATTACACCTAGAGTTATATGCCAAAGCGCAATCAGTTCCAAGAGTACGAAGAATAAATCGTCTCTGTACTGATTCCAGCCTCAATTTATCCTTTATGCGCGCACTACTAAGAATAGACGCACAGTATTCAATGAGTGGTCGAACACAAACTTTGTACATTAAAATACCTGATTCATTGGTAAAAAGGTTCCGAGTTATGTAACCTATAAGGCATTGAGACTTAGAAGTCTGTTTCATTATTTGCTCTGTAAACGACAAGTCATAGGAGTACCTAAGATCTAAGTCGACTCCCGTCTGTAACCTATATAATACTTCACCATTTACGGTAAAATCTAAGTTGAGTGATAGATGTATCACCAATGCATATCCAACCGCATTTAGCTGTAATAAGCTCCAGCTGCCATTTTGAATATTGCTCAGCTCATGTGGAGAAAATGAATGCACTACTTCAAGATCATCTGCATACAAAAATGACTTACACACACAAAAACACTGGCAAATATCATTGATAAAAGCCAAAAAATAGGCCTAAGACACCAAATTGTAATACAACACTTCCTACTGCGACAGCGTTCTACGATGAAGATTTAATTTTAACCATTTGAAGTTGATTGCTGAGGAAGGAATCAAATCAACTAAGCAAAAGGTTTTGGACCACATAAAATGCGAGTTCACCTATGAGAAGTTGATGGTTGACCATTTCGAAGGCTTTAGAAATGTCCAGGTATAGCACTAATACTAGATATCCTTGGCTACGAAGAGTATAGACCGAATTAAAAGAGTCAAAGTGACATGTCATACAAGATCGATTTTCAAAAAATCCATGTTGGGTATCATTGATAAATTTTTCAGTTAGTAAATAGTTAGATTGTTCGTCACTAAAAAGTTTTTCCATAATCCTAGAGATAACTGGAGTAATATTTATCGGCCGATAATTGTTAATGTCAGTCTTATCTCCACATTTGTAACGTGGTATGATGTACGCAGTTTTCCAACAGTCAGGGTAAGAACCTGACTCCATGGAGAGAGTTAACAGCTTTAGGAGAAGAAGAGGAAAATCTGGACCACCATACTTGTAGAGAAATGATGAAATACCGTCTGCTCCGTGACCTCTCCAAACCTCAAGGGTATTTAAAGCCTTACTAATTTTCGAGCATGTGAAGGAGATAAATTTTATTGAGTTACTGGTCACGCAAATAACTCTTGAAACAGAGCCATTTATGGATACTTTGACACTTGCAAAATTAACACGGGAAAGGCCTGCTATAATTTTAGAGTCGTATATGAAACTGTTGTTATGCAGGATGCATGGTATGTCAATATTTCGAGTTGGAGAATTATGTTTTGCACTTTTGAACTAGTATTAAGTGTTAATAGCTCTTCGTTCTTAGCTTTTAACCTAAGTTTCTCTTTAGTTTGGTTGAAAATTATTGTTATGTGTGCGGCTGCCGTGAAATCGTTTGAATTAAAATAACGTTTCTGTAGGCGTTTCAGTTTATTACGATATTTAGCTGGTAAGGTTTACTAAACTTGTATATTCTAATCGGTGCGCAGGAATCTAGACAAGAGTTAACAACCAAACAGAATATGTTGATGGCATCTGTGAGACTATTACATGAAAAGAATTCATCTCAGTCTGAGAGTTTTGTCAGTGAGCGCAAGAGGTACCAGTCTGCATGCTTATAGTCTCTATATTGTCAGGGTTTTGAATTAGTCAGATATTGGCGGGATAGATAGGGAGAGCACAAGCTACTATCTTACAGTCACTACTTTCAAATTCGTTGTATACTTGTACAGATACTGGGATGACATTTCTACTAAATATTAGATCAAGTATATTTTCACCACTTGTTGGAGTACGAACCCACTATGACCTGCAGTGCAGCTTAAGGATTGACGAAAATTCATCACTAATTGACTGACAACTACCGGTACTCCAGTTAATCCCAGGATAATTGAAGTCGCCTGTGATAACCTTAACTGGTATAAAAATTTTAGTTTTTAGTGTTTTTAAGCGCCATAACATTAGAATTAGGTAGGTATCATTACCAAGACTTGATTTGATAATTTTGAATAAATTAGGTGTTTGCAAATGGGCTTCAGATATTACACTGGAAAATATCACATCAGTGGGGCAACGGGGTTTGTTGTGACCTCAACAATGTTATTTTCGTTTAAGGTACGCTTTTGCATTAGCTTTTGGTTGGTGTTTTTTCTTAGACTATTCGAGCGTTTTTAAACTGTTTGCATTCATTCAACTGTTCAGCTATTAAATGGGAATGGAATCTAAACAAGATATGGAACAAATATTTCTGGTGCTTTTTATTAAGTCGAATATATTGACATGGACTGCCTTAGAGGTTAGTTGCCTTCAGTATCGAATTCCTTACACATTTATTGGCGACGTTGTCAGGTGACTTTTTTTGGCTTGTTTATTTTTTGGTCAATCCATTTCACTTGAGGGGCTAATTTAAATGTTATTATTGAGTTATAAATTACGGCTCTACGATATAAGACACTTTAAAAAATGATTACCCTGCAATTGTAACGCAGGCTTCAAACGTAACGCCTATTGCATTGAATATTGAAGACAGGTCAATATCGTGATCAGGTGGACGTCATCGGATTTTACCGGACATCGAGCACATTAATAATCATCCTTTGGTTTTCAATTTCGTATCACTTTTGCAACAGAATTGAAAGGGATTTCCTAGTCATTAAGGATTCGTAGATGAATATTTATTTAGTCTTCCCGTTATGCCTGAATCAACAACTTCAAATACATATATTATGTTGATATTAATGAGGAGATATTTCGATTGAGTAAGAGAATGTTTGGTGTCCGTAGTCTGTCGACAGTAATCGGTGAAGCTGGCTTTCATGGTGGTTGTTACAGGTTAGTGAAATGTAGCCTCACTTCTGGAGAAACTACGTCTCTTCATGTGGTTCAAATTCATATCACTCAAATTTGCTGTGTGAGAATTAACTACTACGTCACGCGACTACGCTGACATTCTAAAGAAAATTCTCAAAAAGAAGAAATTCATTAAATAGGAATTATATATTTGTAAAATCTCAGCGAATGAATTTCCAGTAAATCTAACGTTTCGCCAGGCAATCTGGTCCAAGCTTTTCCTTGCATAACACCAGTCTTTACCCCGAATGCGTCAGTGAATTGTACTCCATGAACAATTTGGCAGTTTAATCCATCAGAGGAATCCCGTATGATATTGTCTATGTTCTCAGTCACGTCATAGTGTCGAAGAAGCCTCCACGGTTTTGTCCAGTTCACGCTATTAAATGCATTCTCGTTGTCAATGAAGTTGATCTGGAGTGATGAAATCCATTCAATTGATTGTTTCACAATGATCCGTAGAGTTGCGATTTGGTCTGTACACGATCGTTCCTTACGAAATCCACCCTGTTGATCTCGAAGTTGGACGTCTACGTCCATCTTTCCAATCTCTTGGTACTTGTTCTTCATCCCAAATCTTACTAGAGGGATAGTGGAGTGTCTTTGCAGTTGCTGCTACATCTGCTTTCAGTGTCTCTGCTGGAATGTTGTCCTGTTTAGTTGTCCTTCAATGTTGGTGATTACCTTGCCTTCCTTACTTTTCACTGATCGTTCTCCTTTACAGAGATTTGCAGCGAGTTTGTTTGTTGTATTGTACAGCATGTTTCATGTTTGCTTCTCCTGCAGCCTTTTCCTCCGACAATGCGAAATCTTCCACATATTTACGTTTGTCGGTTTTACTACTCCTTTTCACTTGCTTGTTTACTTCTGTGTATTCGGTTTGAACCTTGGCTTTTTCTGCTCTTGTTCGGCTGTTATTGATTGCTGCCTTCTTGTTTCTTCTTTCTTCAATATTATCTAGTGTACCAACAGTTAGCCATTCCTTATGATGGTGTTCCTTGTGTCCCAAAATCTTCTAACATTTTGAAATGATTGCTCCGTTGATCCTTTTTCACTTTCTCTCCATAGTGGTTACTTCTCAGGCCTGGAACCTGTTGCTGAAGAATATCTTGAATTTGTTGAGTTTGTATATCGAAAAAAGCTGTAATAATTATTTCTGCTTCTCAAGTTTTAATTTCATTTTGGCGACCGTCAAATGATGATGCGATTGCATATCAGCTTTTCTCCCGGTTCGCAAATCCTCCATCGTCCTCCTGAACGTTTCGTTGATGCAGATGTGGTCCATTTAGTTCTGTACAGTGTGGTCCGATGAAGTCAATGTGGTTTTGTTAATGCGTTGGTTTAAGAATGTAGTGCTGCCTATGACTAGTTTATTGAAGGCTCAAAGGTTTGCAAATCTCTCTCTCAAATCTCTCTAACCGACAAAAACCCCTAGATGAGCTAATGGCGGAGTTAGGTACCTGGCAGTACTGCTAAAGATGTTGCGTATATCATACCACGTGATAAATCGAGAGATATGTTGACATGATCAATTATGGGCCCATAAATATTACTGCAGTTATCTGCAGGATTCTGTAAAAAATTGTTATTGTTGAACTCTTCAACTATTTACTGACTGGAAAATTCATCAATGGTTCTCAACATGAATTGTTTTAAAAATCCATCGTAAATTACATGCTGCTTTGACTTCTTTGAATCAGTCTTTCCTCAATGTAACCAAGGATATGTAGTCTAAGTGTTAAATGCGACGTTTCGTCATGATTAGCCACCAACTTGATATAAATAAATAGTCATATCACGGGGTGCAAAATACTCTGTCCTATTGCATTCATTCTTTTCTTAGCCATCGGCATCAATTAGGCAAAATTACATGTTTCTTGACGTACACTGTCCTTGTTAGAATTGCCTGACACAATCTAAACTATCTCTCCATATGACTTACTTTACCTGTAAATTTTAGTGACTGTAAAGTGTTCAGCCAAATTCTATCTGCAAGATATAGTCGCTTCCATTCTTTGTTCGCTGCATTGTTGCATACTGCTCCTTTGAAAGTGCAATAACTATTCTGTCACCTGTAAAGGTATCTTAATCCTCAACTTATGTTAGAGGAAGCTCAAATGTTTGACCATTATTGTTAGAAAATACAATAAGTGAAAACACATACGTTTATGTCAACACTGCCCCTGTCAGCCCATACCAGTTTCAATCATATCTAGCACAAATAATATATTTCACTGGGTCACATGTCACATGACACCTGACTGACATATTTTATTGGTTATTGATTTGTTGTTCCATGCTTTCTTCTTCTGCTTTCTTCTCTCTAGTTCTAGATGGTCATAAGTAATTCACTATCATGCAAACATGACCTCAAATGCACTGTCGATAAATCAACACAACATCCACTTACGAGTAAATAATATTCCCATTGATGCAGTTCATTATAGTTATACACGTTGTGAATGTACTACCTAAAGAATTTTTGAACTCGTCAACTCAAAACAATGTTGTATCACATAATTGTTCCATACATTAAGTGAGAGGTGAAATGAGCTCTTCGGATGGTTTCGCCTGAAGTAACTCTTAAGATTTAGTTATATATATATGTGAAAATGTTGCTTCTTGTCACACATGGTTACACAGATCTATTCGGTTGAAGACCAATGTTTCATCATAAATAGACAAAGTTGTCTGCGAAGGAGTATTTCTGTTTGAATCGATCAAAGAATGTTGTCAATTTACACAAATTACAAAACAATTAGTAATTTGTGGATGAATGTAGTGATTAGTACTGACGATTCATTCATTACAAAAAGAGATTTTGAATATCATACTTATCTGGTAATTTATACATTTTTATTATATCTCATAGATTGAACTGTTATATCAACTACATTCTAACATGTTTTCCATGTTCTAATATAAGATTGTTGGAGTTAGTCAAGAGTAAGATCCAGACATATGTTCCAACTAATTAGCCTACATCGCCAAGCCAATGATTGTGACTTTGCTATTTCAACACAAATATAGGTGAAGGTATAAGGAATGCTAAAAAAGGATTCTCTAAACCGACCTCAACAATCTGACATTATTAAGCATGATTTCTTTTTACTTCCTCGAAATAATACGTTGAAACAAGTACACATAGAGTCAAAAATTTACTCTGAAAAGTTCCAGTTATGTTTTGCATAGAAGAAGCTGACGTGATCACTTAAACTCACCTATTCACCTTCTCCTCCTGAAGAACGTAATTCTCTCCATTTCTCGATTAATTCACACTTATCTACAGCACTGAATGGTATTTTGATTTGTTTAAACTGATCATAACTGGATATTGGATCGAAAGCGTAAACAGTAAAGGAAAGAGGTTTTGAACTGATTTCAGCATAGGATATCTACGAAAGGATTAATGTAATAATCGAAGTTCATCCAGTCAAGCACGAGTGTATAAAAAATCATGTGGATAATAGTAACTGAGGGATTGTTGTGATAGCGATTTAGTAAGGGAAGTTGATCATTCGCCTACTGGTTACTTTGAGCCACATTTTTTTACATCATAACCCAGTTTGTTAGTTAAATATTTTTGTTCATTCCACTCAATACCGACTGATATAAGTGAAGGTTTGTTGTTAATATTCACTGCTTACCAACATTTGTGTATTTGTTAATCAAGAATGTGTCCACTTTGAACACTGTGGTTCTTCATGAAGTTTACATACTTTGTTTTATATTTATTCGCTGTTCAGTCTTTCAGTTTGCGAAAACTGGTATCAGGTGATTATTTCGGCTTTTGAGTAATGGTACATTCAAAGTGTCATATAAGTCGGATGTCTAATTATGAAACCTAATGTATATGATGAAGAAAGTTCTGATTTCAGCCTGTTGATTTCATGACGGTTTGCTTACTTTCTTAAAAACATTTTGATGAGTTTGCATCAGTAGACATTCTTACACAGAACGGATATGAGACAAGTGCATTTCACGCTCTGTTTGTTGAGAATGACGCAGCGACTTTTGGTTTACGTTTAACGCATATTCAAAAAACCTCATCTAATAAAACCGTTCGATTTACCGTCGTCAGGGTGCGAACAAAAACGGAAAAGTTATTCAACTTGTTCATCAAAAAAAATTAATTTGATTAAAATTTCATATTGTCATTAAATCATACTTGTCACAGAACGTGACCTGATTGGTCATTCTGGTAATGAATTCACCTGCAGCAAAATGGTCAAGTGCACTTCAAGATCAATCAATCATCATTGATTTAGTAATTTAATTCTGAGTTGAATATTGACTACGAATTGTATATAAGGTTTTTCAGACCTAACCGTTTTTGAAAAATTGTTTCTCACTTCATGTTCACGTTGATCGTTGTTCATATGAAGAATGAGTTATTCTACTAATGTTTCCGATTCTTATCCATTTTAACAAAGTACCCATTGTGGTTTTGTTAATTTTTCTGTTACATTTTCGGATTGTCTTCGATCTGTTGATCAAATGCTGGATTCACCTTTCTACTTAATAATGCTAATTTATACATATTTACTCACTAACTTCCCTCTGTTACTACTGCTGTGGAAGCATTATCTTCAAATTAGGATTGTCATTTGAACTCTGTCCTACGCAATTCATTTCATTCAAATGCTGATACTTCAAGCTTATTGAATGCTATACTCGGATCCTAAACTAGTCTTGTAAACCACAGTCTAAACCTACACAGTTAAATGAACACGAGAGCAAAGGCGCAAAGCATGCCAGAAGCACTTCACTCCAAAAGTTCATTTATGTACAGAAAATATTCCGTTTTCATAATATTTGATAAGCTATCGGATTTTCCTGGAAATTCGAGAATACTATTAAACATAGTAGCAGTGTAGTAATCAGCCAATCAAAAACTTTACATGTGACGTTCTATTTTTGTGATGTTTTTAGCAAATCGTTTAGTCGAACGCTGATTGATTAAAATGCTACGTAATGCTTCCTGAGCTTGCCATGTCTATTGCGAGAAATTTCAATAATTACTCCAACAAATACGAAGTGATATTCTTTCTGTCAATTTCAGGTGGACAACGACTTGATATTTGAGCAAGTGGATTAAATCAATAACAAATGCTATCCATAGTAACATTGAACATGTTTTTTAAATGTATTTATTTTTCAACTATCTAGAAGATTTTGAATTAATCTGTACTATCGTAAAGTAAATTGTCAGAAAATTACTTCTCTCTAGTATCAGTATTGACTCTTGATATTTCTGAAACTCAGTGGAAAAAGATGCATTATAACAACTAGTGATGTCTGTTGTTAATCCACATGCCGTTTGTACAGATATGTGCCCTATATCTTACTTATCTAAACAATGATGTTTATTCGAATTGGACATCTGTGTCAATCAGAGAAGATCAACGTCCATCGGAAATATATTAAGGGGTCTATATACAGATGAAATGGTGTTTCAAATGTAGCATTTAAAAAGCGACCACATAAATAACACAAGAAGAAATAATACTGTAAATTGAAACCAAGAAATAAAACCTCAGACGGTGTGTATAATTAAAAAGATAGATTGCTCATTAGAACATTGAATCATTCGTTAGACAAAGTGAATCTTGAGGACGTTTGATAATACTTCAAACTACAGAAATGTGGTAGTTTTCTACGGAAAAAGCGCTTGAAGAGATTTACAAAACACAAGTCAATGAGTTCGAGCTTGCAATTTAAATCAAGAAAACGGGCTAATGATACAATCTTGGAGAGTAACGACAGTTGAGCTTTTCTATGTCTTCATCATGATTTTTAATCAATAAGTCGTTCACAGTGACGGAAAAAGTTTATTTATCCACTGTCACACCTCATTTGTTAATCGAACTTATTAATTAACTATAATAGTTAGTAGGCGATATGGCTTATGTTTATCGAAACTTGTCGTTAAGATATTGATGATTATCTAGTGAAATCGTTGTTGGACCGAGTTCTCCTCAATGTAGTTATAAAGAGACATTTTTAGGTGATCATGGTCTATTGTGCGAATTGTTGACGCTGTCCACTTCATGAAACAACAAAACACAGGGTGGTTGTTTTGTTCTTTAAAACAGTTGCTTAGCAATACGCTTCTACAATTCAACTATAGATTGAATTGAGAAGATTCAGCACTGAAATCGGAATTTCAACATCCAAACCATTGAATTTGAATGAATGGAATAGCTTACATTCTTAAATCTGAGATACCATGCATTGCGATTAATGATATAGGTCATATATTGGATGTGGTTCAACACTGTTTTGATCACTGCTTTTCATTAGAACTCTGAGGATAATTGCCACCTAATGTAACTCCCTATTAGAGCACTTCATGATTAAGATTCTATCGGCTTTCTTTTTTTCAAACGGTAATAAATTTTCTTACTGGCAATTTCACTCATTCTTCATTACAGAGCACAAATTGTTACAAACGGGAATAGGGATATATTCATGAACTGATAGTTTGTATAATGATCATTGTTTAGGTTAAGTAATAATGTAATGTCAATCAGAATGTGGATTTCGATATTTTTTTTTGTTAAACAATGGAATATTTTGTGAAATATTACGAATTAATAATGACCAATCACTTGGAATAGGAGAGAGAGTGTAAATTGTCAATCAAATATTACATTTCGATGGATGTTATTCGATTCAGTTATTCATTGATCACTGTTCATTAGTGTGAACAGAAAGTGACTGGTTAATTACTGCTCTTCCACAGCATCGTACAATGAATCATTAAAAATTAGGTTTATGATTAGTAATTGAAGAGGTATTTTTAATAGAATAAATTATTGAACATTTCATCTGGAGACTAACCGGGCGTCTTTTCTATGTGTATTCTTATTGTGTTGATAAAGGTAAAGAACATTCCACCTTCTTTATCTATTCGCAAAAGCTTTTGCTTGAAAGGAATAATGACGTAAAGCAGCTTATTATTTTGTAGACACACAGGTTATAGCAAACATCCTACAATCAATTTCGATTCTAGTCAATTTTGGTTAAGCCCTTTTTATAACTTACTTAACAGACATTGTCATTTGGATAGTAACAATTTGCATATTCTTCGCACTGCTATACCACTAGAGCACATGACACTCTATCCGAAATGTTGACTGCTTAAATATCATTCGATGACTCATACTCCTCCCCGTATGTGTACGCACGCAAATATTATTATCAGCCTTTGTTTTGCTTTGCTGTGCCCTTATTAAATTTGACTAAAAATTGCCTATGTAATTACTTGCTATTGACCCCGTTTGTTTCCTTCGCTTGTTCGCCTGTTCACTCACTCTCTAGCTCGTTGATATTCGCTCAGGTGTTGTTAGCTTCTTGACCTGAGTAATTCGACAATGAAATGTAGTCGCTGCAATGTTTTGTCTATGATTTTACGCACCGTTAAGTTTAGAATTATAACGGTTATCGAAGTAAACGATTTAGGAATCGCGGCACTTCAAGGTCATTATATGTGCAAATCTGAGCGATTGTGACGGGAGAGCGAATAACTTAGTCATTGAAGATAATTTGTTTTGTATTGATTTGAGTATTCTCATTGTGTATGTCATGAACTTCAACCAGTCAGACTCTATTGAGTAAATAGATTTCGATCGCAACTGATCAACAACCGTGTACCTACCTAGAGACCTATTGAGTGGCGTTGTGTTGGAGTTTCAGCAAGAACAACCCTTCAATTTCTCCAACGGAAGGATATATCTGTTTACCAACAAAAACAATCTACAACTTCTTGATCAGTCTTCCCAATATTTATTAAATGTATTAACAGAATTTATGGATCCGGGATGTGACTGATCAGACAAGTGATCGTTATTGTATGATTGCTATCAAAATATATATGTCGGCTATCTACGTACAAAATTATCAACATATTCCACGTTGGTGAATAACGGAATTAAATAGATGAAAAACGAGAATAAATCTCAAATACCTATATATTGTACAGTCTTTGAGCAAAACAAACGAACAAACAAACGAAGAGAAGTGAATGAAGCGATACAGAAGGGAAACGTCAATCAATTGTTCAAGACTTGAATGTTTCTTCTTTTCCACACCAATCATTCTCTCTTCTCGTTCTCATCATCTTTTTCGATCTTCTTAACCCTCTGACATCAAGCATTTCACTTTCGATTCATGATAAATACTACTTATATTTATTGACATCAGTGGACACGTATCATCGCTGAAGTTCGATGATTTATACGTTAAATTATGTACTAAGCTTGAATTGAGAATAGTTGGTTTATCAGCTGCTATGATCCCTTAATTTTTGTTAGGATTCTGAATAAGAATGTTTAGTGGTTTTCACTACATAATAATCCACTTAATAATTATTGAATCTAAAGAGATCTAAATTTTTCATTTTTCATGTGAGTACTAACATCTGGTTAAGTAGCATCTGATTGCATGACAGCCACATTAGTTTCAATGGACCAACCTAGCTGAAGGCGCTCGATCATGAATCCGAACAAGATGGCGAGTGCGAATGCCATGCTCAACGTCTCCTAAGAACACCAGCAAGCGTAGGTCATTCGATTCTCGTTATATTAATAGCCTGATAAATATATCTCCGAACAAACCGGATTCAGACTTTTAATTTTACTGGGAGAACACGATTAACGGTAGAAGGTAAAGCATATGAACGAAGCAGAAAACTTATGTCAATCCGATTCGAAATGGGTCTTATTATGTCATTTTGAAATAATATGTAAGGGGATGAACACATCTATCTCAGACGTTCAGCTGATTTCATCGTTATATAACTCAGAAACGTAACTATTTCATTTATAATTTAACATGCCGGTTTCAAAAATCGAAGCGATGTAAAGGATAGTTTTTTAAGACAGTCATCACTCTGTACGTGATGAAAAATACTACAGATCCTTGATTTACTCTCTAATTAAGTGAAGCAAATAAAATTGTTTCGCTTCAAAAAGAAGTCGAAGTAGTAAATCTCTTCTTCCTTTCAATTTGTCACACAAAGTCTCACAAAGCATGAGATATCTGTTCCAGCAAAATGAATCGAAAGTGGTTCGTTGGTGGAGTTTGAAGCCATCGGAGGTACGTGAAATTTGACTTAATCAGCACTTACTATTTTCGCACCTAAATACATCATTTTTGTTAGCTCAAAATTGAAAATCCCATATACAACTGTAATCATTTAATAAATGATATCCAGGCGTGTGTCTCAAATGACGTTCAACTAACTATTTATAACTACCCCTTGATTCGTTGTTGATTATTAAGAATGAATAACGACCGGTTTTCAACAACATTAAAGTTTTCACCTTGATGAAGTTTACTTGAACATAAAGTCACAAAATGAATTATGGAATGTTTTCGGTTTCAAAATATAAAAGGTGTCAGTAAGCGATTGTGCATTGACAAGGAAGTGTTCGTTATTATTTCGATATATATGATGTAGAACTTTTCTGAGGCATTGAAGTTGTCATTGACAATTGTAAGAACGATGTCACTTTTCTTTTGTTGTTTAATTGAATCAACACAGTGCAATGTAAATTTTGTGTCTATGGACAACCAAGTTTATGGCACTTATCTCATTCACAAAAACGATTTCATGGAAAGAAAGTGTATGACCATCAAAGTCAATTGCAATATGCTTTGCTGAACTCAGTGACAACGTGGCCTGCACATGTCTGGATGCAAACAGCTATTAAAAGTCATCAATTTCCCCTTGTCAAAAAATCGTCTCTTGTTCTTTGTACTCAAATTAATTTCATTCAATCCGAAAATGCAGTGTTGAAATAGAAGAGAAATTGAAGGTGTACTGAGTTTTGCATGATGCACCATGTTGACCATTTTCCACGGAAAGTAATAATCACATAACTCAGATATCACCATCACATCATTCAGTGACAGTTATAGGTTTTGTATTCTTCTTTTCTTTTGTTTGATTATCTCATATGAAATCACCGTATTCATTTCAAAGAAATTTGTTCGCAGTACAATACATGTGAAACATTCCAAAATGCAACGACATCGAACATGACATGTATTTGGTGTGACAAATGGGAACGCATGTATAGAAAGTACCGATCATGGCTTGAAAGTGAATGACTGTCATGTGGAGGTTGGTACTTGTTAAATTTCATAGGTCGTTTTCAATAACCTGAGATTTCACATTCTGAGCAAATGTTTTCACTGGAAAAAAAACATTTATTGCTATAAATAAGAATGGAATGTTAGCCATCCTCAGTGACCAAAGAAAAGCTTTGTATACGTTGACGACATATGAGTACATGCTTCCTTTTCGTGAAAAGAATAAACAATGAATCAAAGCATCGCTCACAATGAACGTTTCAAAGCGAATTATGTTTTCAGCTCGGTGAATAAACCGTAATTTCGAAAGTCCTAAATGTAATCGTAGATGTATGTCAGTGGTAACAATATACCGATGAAACCAGGTAAAGTGAAGAAGCGTAAACAGTTAGAAATTGTGTATCACATCAGGAGAATTAGTAAAAGTATGAAGACTACCATTGTTGAATCCCGGAACAGTGATTTATGATACTCTGTAGAAAATTATGTAACCTCAATAGATTGCATCAATGAAGGTGTACCTTATTAGTCTTTTGCTTTATATTCGGATTGCGATTGGATATGACTTTCAGAACACATATCTCATCACACAGAGGGGTCGTAAACTAGGTGAATGATCGTGTTTACTGAGCACACTGATTGTCAAATCGCTAAAAGATATCCGGAATGATTTGACGAATTCCAATTCTGCAACTATGTATGAAAATCTCTTGTGTCAGCATTACTGATAATGGTAAATAATGAATAATGAGTTAAAAGAATGATATTTGATAATTAGTGATGAATGCTTCTGATTGAATTATTTAGAAGAATTCGGATGTCAACGATTTGAGTACTGCAACACCCATCAAAGACATTGAAACAACATTGAGGAACACTGAAGTTCATGTTAGTGATAACCTCATGAAAACTACTGAAGAAACAGACAAACGTTTGGTAAATATTTGATATTTGGTGACACCTGCTAATTCTTTGTTTTTCTTCAACAAATGACTACCGAAATAATCAATGTGAATACCGATGAAATCAGTTTAAGTGAAGAAGCGTAAACAGTTAAATGTTGTGTATCACATTAGGAGAATTAGTGAAAGTATGTAGACTACCATTGTTGAATCCCGGAACAATGATTTATGATACTCTGTTGAAAATGGTGTAACCTCAATAAGTCGCTTCAATTAGGCCGTCAATTATAAGGCTATTGATTTATTTTTGGTTTGTGTTTAGATTTGACAGTTGGAACACGTATTTCATCATATCATTGAGTCGTCAACTAGCTATAGGATAGTGAATGCTCAGCATACAGATTGCCAAATCGCTAATAGATATCCTGAAGGATTTCACAAATGCAAATTCTACAACGTTTTTTGGAATTCTCTTGTGCCATCATTACTGATAATGGTAAATAATGAATAATGAAGTGAAAGAATGATGTTTGATGTTTATGTTATATGCAGAGCCTTGATTCTTAATATGCCGCGAACTTCTTGACTACTTAAACGATAAAAACCCGCAAAACGTCGCAAAAGAGAGAAGACAAAGACTGGTAAGTAGGAAATTTATTCTCCAAAGCAGTGTCAAAATATAGCACAGAAATCTCGTGTATTTATAGTTTTTTGGCTGAATGTAATTCATCATTTAGGTCAACCGATATAATATACGGGTCATGCTGATCCATCCAATGGGGAAGCTACACGTCGACATTCTAGAACATTTCTCTAGCAGTGATTGGATGGAATGTCTGTGGCTCTTCCTGGGCTTCTTAAGGCTTCCTAGAGTCTACGGACGGCCCGTCCTTACACTTCCCCTCTTTGAAGTTTGTGATGTATGACTTTCTTTTAGGGTCTACTTGAAACATTGCTGTTGCTCTCCTTCTTCTACTCAGCACCCTTGTCGGCTGTGCGATTTCACTTTTACGTTTTCTAAGTCGTTGGTTGCGGCATTCTTCCGGGCTTTCTTGCGTTATATCCACCAGCATGTGGAACGGTAGTTGTGTATCTGTCGCTGTTCTATGATCTTTCCTAATCTGATTAATGTGTCTGATACACTTTCCGTCCCTACTCCGGATTAGATAAAGTACCTTCCCGATACACCGTTCTCTGACGCCTGGTTTCCATTTCTGACCGCCTTGATACCATTTTACAAGTACTCTCTCACCCATCTTTAAGCTGCGATCGCTCGTCGGATACTCATGTATAGGCTGTGTTATTTTCTTGGGTGGTAATATCCTGTCGAATATCGTCCGGATTTTTCTTCCAAACATACATTCTGCTGGTGACTTCCCTTCTGGCACCACCGGGTTAGGTGTGACTATGTAGGTCATTAGGAATCTTCTGACCACAGGTTCCGGGTTACCCTCTCTTTCCCCCTTAAGCAAAGCTCTTTCAATCGTATCTACAAACCTCTCAACTTGTCCATTGGATTGTGGATGGTATGGGGGAGACTAAAGGTGCCTTATACCGTTTTCGCTGCAAAATCGTTTGAACGTTGAAGACATAAATTGAGTAACATTGTCCGTTACTAAGATTTCTGGGACGCCAAAACAAGAGAACAGGCTTGATAATTTGGAAATTGTGTTCTCCGACGTCGAATTTCTCATTTCATATACTTCCGGCCACTTTGTGTAGGCATCCACAATGACTTAAAAGTTCTTGCCATGTATCGGGCCGGCGAAATCCGCGTGTAATCTTTGCCAGGGCTCCCCCGGTTTCGGCCATGGTTGTGGTTTTACTTTCACTGGGTTCTTCGCCGCTTTCAGACATGATTCACAGGTTTGGCACAATAGTTCTATCTCTTGGTCCGTGGAAGGCCAGTACACGTAGCTTCGTGCCTGTGATTTCATCTTACTCATACCCGGATGCCCCATATGAAACTGTTTGAGTACTCGTCTTCGGAGAGTGCTGGGGATAACAATGCGTTGGCCAAACATGATACAGGAATGGGCAATTGTGAGAGATTCTCGTCGACGGAAGTATTGTAAAATCTCTCCTTGCAGTCGTTCTGAGGGCCACTTATTGAGTAGAAAATGGCGGACAGTTTTCAAAGTATTATCTCTTTTGCTTGCTTCTTTAATATTTTCGTATGTAATTGGCAGGGCAGCAATTGCATCTGTTAACACAGCCTGAACTTCCGCTTCAGCTTCTACTGCTGCGACCAGTATATCTTCTTCGTGTTTTGTCTGGGAACCAATCAGCCTGGAGAGTTCATCAGCTTGTTCAAAATTCGTCGTAGGATGGTATTTAATCTTGAAATCATACCCCAAGAGCGTTGTTGCCCATCTCTTTAAGTGGTTAGCTGTATAAACAGGAATGCCATTCTTGGACCCAAAGACTGTCAGTAGGGGTTTGTTGTCTGTTATTAATGTGAGCTGCCTACCAAACAACCTTTTGTGGAACTTTTTAACCGCGAAGATAATAGCTAGTGCCTCTTTTTCTATTTGACCGTAGTTTCTTTCTGTCACTGTCAGTGATATGGATGCGTGAGCAATGGCTTTCTCGGACCGGTCAGGGTAAATATGTGAGATCACAGCTCCTATTCCACAGTTTGATGCGTCTGCTGCCAGTACGATAGGGAGTGCTGGGTCATAATGTTGTATCCCCTGGTGAATTATGAATGGTAAGTCTAAGCATTATTTATCGACCTATGTATTATGCCTATTTCCTATTGTACAATTGTTACGTAACTAAACTATTCATATTCCTGTTTCTTTTATCATTAGCTTTATTTTGATCTTTGATTTATTATCATACGATTCTTGAGTTATAATCAGTTTATTGATTACTTTGGTTTGTATAAAAACCCAGTATGTTTGTAAATAATGATTCATATTGCCGAGGCTGTTATTTGTGTTCTGGACATGACGGCTGGGCTAGGCATATAGCAGGGCCGATACGCAATCAAGACTGCTCGGACGATTTCAAGTATCATTTGCGTCCGATCAGTAAAATCCAATACCTCTCTAATTACACGTTCATATAAATTACGAGTCCACACGATATAACAGTTTAGTAAATAATGCTTCAGATTGAATCATTTAAAAGATCTTGGATGTCAACGATTTGAATAGTTTAACGACTATGAAACACAGTGAAACATCATTGGGGATCACTGAGGTTCACGTTTGTGAAAAATTCATGAAATTTATGAAAAAAAGATATAAACACTTTTTAAGTATTTGACATTTCCTAAAAACTGATAATTCTTTGTTTTTCTTCAGAATATGAATACCGGGACAGCGGCAGAAAATAAACAAACAGAAGTGATGAATGATACATGAAAGAGTCTTATAAATTGCTTTGAAAACTCTGAAAAAGTTGTCTCAATCCTGCTTTTCATTAGAATACTTCGGAATTTTATTTGTCTTTTTACCAAGTTGGACAGTTTTGTTCATGTCACTATGTACATGCTTTTGATTGTTTACATGACAGTTGATGTATTTCTTTTTAATAAATAAAAACATCGTTTTCAACATTTGCGTTATCGCTTTCATATAATCCAAGGTGCATAGTATCACAAAAGTTCTACAAATTTAATTCGTAACTAAGTTGCATTACGCATAAGCGATTTCCTGATCATTGCAGTCAACTATGAGTTCTGTGCGTGTGTTCATGTTGATGAAGTGATCTGTTGAAACACGTTATCAGTACCTAGACAAACACTTCCATATTTCGTTACTTAATTAATGTTAGACCCAAACCTATATTTCAATTGGTTTGGATATGGCCGAATAACCGAGGAATAGTTTATACACTCGTGCCCCAATCAAAAGCAAAACGAGGTATTTTGAGCAACACGGTTCTTCATTTCATCATGTATACAAATGAACAAATTTACCTAAACGAATATTATCACCCGGTTGTTCAACCAACAATTGATACCAAAATATTCAATCTAAATTACAATAAGTAGCAAGGTGATAAGAAATAAATGAAAAATTACCAAAAACACCAAAAGGTAATTACTGTTCTATCCCTTCTGAATAGATCGAGTGAAATTCCATCTGAGCAGCTGTTTTATAACACGAAATAATTCAAAATCTGGGAAAGTGATACAAATTACAACCAAAGATGCACGATCCCAGTCAAAATCAAACCGCACAATCAAATAGCGAACAGTCAATATGGCAGACGACAGAATAATACCAATTAAAAAAACTAGTCATTTTTGTAGTGTATACCACTAGTTATCCTTATTCATAATTCTAATAACAATTAGATAATTATACAAACTGTTTGAGTGACTATCTGAAATCAAGATTAGTCCATAATTTAACCCATAAATCACCAAACATCACCGCCGAAAAGTTGTTCGCTTTCCTATCACAATGGCCTTACGGATGACGCATTAAATAACTCGCATTTGCTCATACCATTACCTGTGTGTCTACAAAATGTTAAGCTGCTTTATTCTCACCAAGCAAAAGCGTATGCGAATATATAAAGAAGGTTGAATGTTCGATTGATTTCAACTGTCACATCAATTTCATTGTAGGAGCGTATTGCTGAGCATCTGTTTCATAGAACAGAACAACTACCCTGTGTTTTGTTGTTTCATGATGTTGAATAGTCAGCGTCAACAATTTGCACAATAAACCATGATCACCTAAAAATGTCTCTTTATAACGTAATTGGAGAGAATTAGTTCCACCTATAATTTCACTAAATAATCATCAATATTTTGCAGACAAGTTTCGATAAACATAAGCCATATCGCCTACTTACTATCATAGTCAATTAACAGGTGCTTTAAGCAAGTGAGGTGTGGCAATGAGTAGCCGATGTCTCGAATAATAGACTTCAATTAGTTGATTTATTGAACCAAAATATAATTGATTTCTCTATTTTATATTCTGAACATTGGATATTGATAATAATGACCATTTGTGACCTCATAGAAACATTCAGCTTTCATCGTCACTGTGATTGACTTATTTTTTTTACATGCTTCATGTGAGAGAATACTTCATCTGTGATAAGACCTTTAAATTCATTTCCCATAGAAGTTGATCTTCTCTAATTGACACACACGTCCCATGTTTTCTCATATATAATACACTTCTTTGTTTAGATAAGTAAGATATTTGACACACATCTTTACAAACGACATGTGGAATACCAACAGAAATTACTAGTGCTTCCAGCTCATTCTTTTCCACTGAGGTACAGAAATATCATGAATCAACACTGATTCTAGTGAAAAGAATTTTTCTAATAGTTTATTTGAGGATTGTACAGGTCATTTCAATATCTTCCACACCGCTGAAAATTAAACACTTTGAAAACACTTGTTCAATGTTAATTTGGACAGTAATTGTTATTGATTTATTCAACTTGCTCAAATATCAGTTTGTTGTGAAACAGACATTGAGAGAAAGAATATCACTTGATATTCGTTGAAGCGATCTTTAAAGTTTTTCGCAATAGACATGAGAAGCTCAGGAAACATTACAAAGCATTTCATACAGTCAGCGTGTGATTGAAAGTTCTGCTAGAAATATCACAAAAATGAAAAGCCACATACAGAGGTTCTGATTGACTAATTACTACACCGCCTGTGTGCTTAGTAGTATTCTACAATTTCTAGCATTAAATCAGCAAGATTTATCATTGGTGATTGCGATGAATACAACGAATATATTTCATTGGAGCAACTACACGCTTATATGGCGCGTCAAGGAAAGCAGTTTATGAAGTCGCAGATCAGAATCATGGAATCCGTGATACAGAAAATGTGCCAGTGCAAATAAGACCCTTTTTCTGGTGAAACAAAAGTATTTCATACTGATTCAGTCAATAATGCAATCCATGAAATTAATTTTGATGGGGTAGCAGTCATTATTTATGGCTCTGGATTCAAAAAGTATGACGATTTTTTCGGCCTGCTCTCTGCAGACTAGATGACTTTTCTAAAGTCAAAATACTTGTAAGAAAACGTGGGATGATAGAACATGAACGCTATCTAACTTTATTCTTTCGAAAACCAACGAGACATTAATTTTTATGAAACAAATAAAAGCCTGTATCAAATCTTTGGAGAACAGTCATCTCTACTTTATATCCCTTACCAATTCTTGAAGATAACAAAAGAAGCAGTAGATGAGTGAGTGAAATATGCAGGAATTGTGAATGGAGAATGTGAGAGTTTCAACTTGTTTTCCATTACTGAAAACCAGTTAAAATACCTTGTAATTTTCTGAAAGTTGCGTTCACACGAGCATGCTGATATCCGAACGAGAATTAAAAGGAAGCCTGATTGTTGTCCTAACATAACACTGCAGGAAGTAACTACTGAGTATTGAACGTTAGTGGATTTGAAGCATGATACCTCGAGGGAAGAAAACGCTGACCAATTCCTCCACGTCCATGCTGTCGAGAGAAACGTCGTGATCACTGTGGCAAATCAACATTCGTATGCTGTTTAAGTAGTGGCTAGCATTTCAAAGGTTTTTTGCCAAAAAAGATCGCTGAACTACGTGTGCCAAAGAAAGACACAAAGAAAGTCATTGTTAAACTCGGAAACGCCGTCCGATTTAACACTTATAAGCAGGATAACGAGGAAGAAATTTGAGAGACCGAGAATATATTCAACTGATCAATCAGTACATATTGCTTTCAGGCGAATTCTAAGCATTACTGGTTAGGTTCTTCGTGAAATTAACAGACGATCTCATAAACTCGAATTGTAACAACGTTGAGCAAAAAACCGAGTGGAAGGATTTTTAAAACGACATAAAGTGGTATTCAGTGATGGTTTCGAAAAATATATCAAATTCAAAGCTGTTCTTACCTTTGGACAAGAACAAAAGTGGGTGTTCAAATCTGAGAGATCTGTACCATATGCTGCCCAACAAGTGTTTGAAAAACATATAGAACGACTTCATATATTGATTGTCATTGAGGCGGTGAATTTTTCACAACGGGCTGCACTTATAACGGTAACTTGGTTATGTGAGTACGCAACATATTTTCGTGAGAATAAAGTCGGAAAATTCAGTCTGAACAGCAATCCTGAATCTTGTAAAAGAAAGGAGGAAGCCTCGGAGGCGTATCTGAAAATTTCTCGAATAGACAGGACAAGCTCAGCGGACAGTAGTAAGCATTTTATCCAACAAGCGTTCCACTAAAAGTTTTACCAGAAATATCACTAAAATTGAAAATTCTCATGCAGAGGTTCTGATTGACTGATTACTACACTGCCCGTTTATTTGGTAGCATTCTAGAATTTTCAGGATAACACACTAGCTTCTCAAATCCTTTGAGAACCCCATATTTTTTGGTACATGAATGAACTTTTGAAGTAAAGTGCATGTCGTATATTTTGAGCCTTTTCTCTCCTGTTCAATTCGCTGTGTAGATTTAGCTTAGGAGTTACGAGACTAGTTTAGTATCCTAGTGTTCGATCAGCCTAAAGTATCAGTAATAAGCTGAAATGAATTACATAGGACAAAGGTCGAATGAGAATTCTAATGAAAAGCTAATGCTCCTACACGAGGGTTTACAACGATAAGTAAGTAAGTTAGTTTGTATAAATTAGCAGTATTATTGACAAAGTTGAATTAAGAATTTCATCAATAGATAAAAGACAATCTGAAAAATGTAATAGAAAAATTAGCAAAACCACAGTAGATACTTTGGTAAAATGGAGAACAATGTGAAATATTGATAGAATAACCCATTCATCATATGAACAACGATCAACGTGAATATGAAATGAGAAACAATTTTTCAAAGAAAGTTAAGTCTGAAAAACCTTATACACAATTCGCAATCAACATTCAACTAAGAATTGTATTACAAAATCAATAATGAGTGATTAGACTTAACGTGAACTTGAACATCTTGCTGCAGCTGTAAGTCATTTAGAGAATGACCAAGTTCTGTGAGATTTATGAAATAATGACGATATGAAATTTCAATCAAATTGGAATTTTCATGAACAAGTAGAATAACTAAATTCACTTAGTATTGTTTGTTTGAATGTTCACATTGATGTTTTAGGACTGCAACTGGTCAGTCTCTTATTGACATGTGTGCACACTGTGCGTAGTACCTCGATATAGCCTTAATTCACAAGCATTGTAAGCAAAGATGGATAGTTGCTAGCAGTAATTAGAATAACTTAGTAGATAAACCCTAATGTTCTGTCAAAACAGAAGTGTGTCTACCAATTTAAATGTGTCAATTGTAATGCTTTTGATATTGGAGAATCATCTCGCGAAATCTTAACTGGAACCAAAGATTATCTCTGACACACAAAGAAACCACTTAATAATTCCGTTAAACTGAATATACTTCAGTATATATTGGCAATAGCAGTTCGCGCCACTTTCAACAACCACCACATCAATATAAAAAGTATCAAAATACTACATAAAGCCATTTCAAATTACAAAGAAACAAGAGTAGCGTTTTATATAATGTTTTATTCAACTGCTCACAATAGGTAAGAACGCTTGAATATTCATCCCAGGTCGACTACTCAACCAGGCTTCCGTGTTTGATATTATTCACATTTCGGGATATAATCGTACATGCAATTCAAACTCTGTGCATTCTTATCACAACGTTTACACACTTTCACTTCTCTGATCCTCTCCATTTAAACACAGATAAATTTACATAAATGTTGTAGTGTCGGTTGATACGTTGGGCCAATACATCTTACTCCAACTTTTGGACAGGCCAATTTACCTATCCATTATGAGTCATGATTTGACCTTGGTAATTATTCACTTATCAACCCTGACTGATTTCACATGAGAGTATGTGTGTGTACACTTCATATCACATTCATCACATGTCCGTGACTTATTTTTATCTTAGTTGAAAGCTTGAGTCAATTGAAGCTAGACCACCATGCATCATAAGACGTCATAGGTATGCTTTCTACTCCCAGAGCTGAGCTCGAACGATTTGAATAATTTTTTCTTATCAGCGTATTTTAACTGGTTAGTTTTCCACAGTTTATAGTCCCTAATTCCACTCCAACCCCTTCTTTTTTTCTCGAGCTTCGAACCGGCAAAAACCCCCGTAGAAGCTAAAGGCGAAGTTAGGCACTTGGCAGTTCTGCTGAAGAGAATCCATGACATATG